>NW_009931959.1:0-4926 GCF_000696875.1 Nestor notabilis
GAGCCCAGCACCGGCTATTGTAGCTGTCGAGACCGAAAGTAAGCTGTGCCCATTCAGCTGTTCTACAGGGCAGATACACTGTTTTTTTCCAGAGCACTTTGTGATCACTGAGCAGAGGGAGGCTTTATTAGTGGGGCGATTTTCAAAACAACTGCGGGAGCCCTCTCTGTTTTGACCTCATTAAATTAAGTGTTCATGGCACATTCCACCTTAATCAAAAGAACACTCCCCAAACCAAAACTCTTTCCTTTTAGTCAGCAGTTCTCATGATTAAGTTTTAACATCATTCACTGTTGGTTTTCTCCAGAATGCAGCATCAGTACGGAAGAAGCTTTCTGACTTGCCTCATTCTTCATACAAAAGCTACTTGTGAAAGTAGAAACTACTTATATAAGACGTTTTTAGACTATCTCCTTTGAGTGAGATTCTCAAATCTCTGATCTTAGAGAATCGTTTACCACTGATTTTGATAGGCGCATGAACGCCTGATAGGTCTATAGAATTATGTGTCAAAATAGGCAAAAAAGGCAGTTTGAAAATGGTCAGTATGTGGCTGCCAAGGAGTAGTTAGTGAATTGTATTTGCAGTTGCTAGAGTTCAGTGTGCATCAGTTCAGAGTACGCCCTTCCACCCTAAACTGTGGTGACTTGTTAATGACAATGGACAGATAATTTTTCAAGTTTCCTTGTTTTATAGGTGAAAGCTTTACTGTGTTACAGAGGCTTAGTTAGTTATAGTCTTAAGTATAGAGATATATTTACATTATCCCCTAAAAAATCTGCATAGTTTTATGGGTAAGCCTTTATATTGAGGAATTCCTTTTGCAACCACAAGTAGGAGAACAAAGCAGCAGAAATGTAGGAATGAAGGACAGGTGGAACCAGGTACAGATGGGGGAACTGGCAGGGCACAGCAGACTGGAGCATAAGGCAGGCATGTAGCTGTGCACACAGATTCTCCCCAGTTCCTTGCCTTTTCCAGTGGCAGCGTGGGAGTTTGAGAGAGGCATACATTCCCAGCGTTTTGGTTTTTTTTAAAGGAGTAGAACTTAAGTGAGAGGGGGTAGAAGGGAGGGAACTCTGTGGGTATTAAAGCTCTGTCAATAGTAAGAAAACTAATTAATTTTGGTATTTAAGTAGGTTAGGTTTGAGTTGGATCAGCTTTCCAAAGCAGCTCACAAGGTGCCTGTCCAAACAGGGTTACACACGTTTCAAGGCTGGGGGTTCAGCAAGAATGCAGCACTGAAGAGAGATGAAGAAACCAAGGCAGAACTACAAACTGTATCTACATTTAAGTGGCAAACAGAGGGAACATTTGGATCAGAACACATGTGCCACACTGCAGGCTGATTCATACCTTCTCTCTGTTGCAAATCCTCTGGGGGCTAGTTCACATTGTATAAAACATACCACATCATGCCAGTGTCACCTTCATGGAGGTGATGGGGGTGTAATGGCTGTCCAGCAGATGGTTCCCAAGGGTTAATAGATGTTTGCTTTCTGACCAGGACAAAGTAGCCTGAATTTGAAGTTTAATGGTAAAATGAAAGGCAGTCTTAGATCATATCCAGCTCCAGTGAAGGTGTAAGATTTTGCTGTAGATTTCGGGGGAGGATCCTGATACAGCTGTAATCCTGCTGATTGTTGCAGTCAAAAATATAAATTGGGTAAGTGGGGAAAAGTTATTTTAATGTCATTTTCCTATTACAGGTTATCATGGAGTTAATTTTAAGTGTAATTGCCTTTATCATTTTTTGGTTCATCTAAGATTTTGCACTGTCATTCATCTTCAGTGGCACAGGTAAAGTAATTGCATCAACATTTATTATTCCGCAAAATAATGTTTATTAATTTCTCTTTAATTACAAATATAGTTCTAAATCTTAGAAAAGCACATTACTTACAAAAAGCACAGCTGTTTTATTAAAGCACAGCAAGTGTTTGGTTATTATATGGAAAAGTGCTATTCTGTAGGAGCTTCCTTAAGTAATTTATCAAACACTAAATTCATTAAGGAGTTATGGGCCAAACTTTCTTGATGCAAATATAGGATTCCTGTCTTTATGTTCATAAACCAAAAGGTCATTTTAATTTGCTGCATGAGTACACAAATTTTCCAGCTATTACTAAGATTTCATTTCCATTCCTGGCTGCATGAAAAGTTGCTGTACACAAATTCCAACAGTAATGTCAGAGAATATTTTGGTTCTAGGCCATAGTATGTAAAAAAACTTGAAATATTTGCTGTTACAAATAATAAAAACATGCAAATGAAGCATATGCTTTCTCAGAATAGCACTTTATTTGGATTGCTAGGTGATCACTGTTTCTTTATAATGGTTAAATATTTTACTGATAATACAATGGATTGTTCTTTAATTTTTAAACCAAGTCACTATTTCTAAGGAGATGGATGAGGAGGTGACAGTCTTGTTAGTAAAGATGGATTATTTCACTGTACATACTATTTTTCTTTATAAGCCATCAAACTGAATACAGCAAATGTTTAAAGATCTGTCACACAAAGTAGCAAAATAGTCTTGGAAATCTTTTTTTTATTGTTTTTCATTGTATAAACCAATGTGATAAACCAACCTTTTTGTAATTAAATGACAGCTTGAAATAAAAACTTTGTCACAAAGTTTTCAGACTTTTAAAGACGGATTTTAATCCTGAAACAATTTCCGTGAAAATAGTGTCGTCATTTAAATTAGTTTTATTCAGCAAGTTTATAAAGCAAAGTAACGTTCTAAAACCAAGCCTAAAACCATATCTTTCATTTTTAAGGTAAGGTTATGTGATATGTTTAATGAAAGAGTATGTTCAGCTTAAGATGCTCAGTCATGGACATTCACCACCCGATTGACATGAATAGCTTACCTAACCCCTTCAAAACATATATTTAACCTGGATGGTTTTTTTCCTGGACTCAAAAATGATGAATCCTAAATAGACTCCAAATCTCAGTATTACAAACAAACAAACACAAAATCTTACATATTTTATAAAAATATACTCAACATAAGTGTTCAAACTGGAAAGGCCAGGTTGGATGGGCTTTGAGCAACCTGGTCTAGTGGAAAGTCTCCCTGACTGTGACGCAGGGGTTGGAACTAGATGATTTCCAACCCACACCATTTTATCATTCTATGAAAACAAAGCAAGAAACCCATAACGGATAGTTAAAATGTGCAATATCCTATTTTTTAAATAAATATATATACATAGAATCTTATTCTACAGCTAGTATAGGCCCAATTTCTTATTTGTGAAAGCTGATAAATGGATATAGAGTCTTTCATATCAGAAACAGCTTTCAGATATTTTTCATAAAGGCACAGAAGCTTGAACTCTTCAGCCTTTTCCTGGTCATGCTTTGTATTTATAATATATATAAAAGTTATTTGAAGGTCTCAGGTTTAAAGACATTATTATGATTCTACCATATTCTCTGGAGATTTACTACAGGTACTTACAGACAATAGTCATGATGTTTCTCCGTGACTTACAGTGTAAGCAGAGTCCACTCAATGACAACAGCTTAATGGACAAAAGATAGACTTTTCAGCAAGGTAAAAAATGTTTCAGTTGAACCCACTATTTTATTTAGTCATTATCAAACTCCCATTTAAACATGAGACCAGTGATGGTTCTCAATGGGAAGTTTCTAAATAAAAGGAAAAGAACCACTGAGAAATTCTGAACTTTCACAGGTAGCCACAATCCAGAATTTTAAAACATATGCATTAATCAGCTTTCAACAACTCGTCAGAAGCCCCAGTGAGTAGAAATAAATGATGGCTAAATTATACCCTTTTTCAAAAGGATTTATATTTTTCTTTCTATACATGCCAGTACTTTAAAAGAAAGTCTGAAGAACAACATCATCGTTACTAAATCTGTGAAAAGTTATATTATAAAGCATAATTGAGGATATCTTTTTTTTATCCCTGCAGTGTACTACAGCCATCCAAGGTCAAAAAAAGTCTGCTGAAACTCCTTTAAATTCTTCATACTAAATCATATCCACAGGAATGTTCAGTTCCATTGGCATGAGCATTCTATAGGCTCTTGAATGATGTACATAATTTCAGTGCCGTTTCCTGAGCAGCGCAGTGGCACAGTCAGATTACGTGTTCCATTTTCTTGACAACATTTACAGAATCTTAAATGGGTATCAATATTGACATTGAAAATTGTTGCAGACGGGCATTTTCCATCACAAGAAGCCACATTTATCTATGAGTATAATAAGAACTGAAATTAGACATCTCAAATTTTGTTGTAAAGATATTGCATTTCAAACTTCTCTGTGATTAAAATCCATTTTTACATTTTAAAAGGACTCTGGTCTTAAGTATTATCTTCTAAAATTTATTCATTCTAAGTGTAGACACATTTTTAATATATTTCTTTTAATTAAACTTCTTTGTTGTTGTTTAACCATGTATTGGCATAACCTTGACCAGAATGTTGTGCTGTGGATACCAAAACTGAATCCCTAGTTTACAAATTAATAACTTCAAAACAGCATAGCTAAATTCATATTCAGTGCTGAACAGTTAAACTCTCATTACCAATCCTTATTCTAAAACTAAATAAATACACCACACCCTCTTACTTCTACTATTAAATTTTGGCCATGTCACTGTTGACCTTCTGTCAGGATGGAAATTAACCTGCTCAGCTTTCAATCTGTGATGGTGTTTTGCCTCTTATGACTATACAGGTTCTTCAGCCGAGTCTTTGGAAGTATTGATTGCTTCTCCTGTTGATTGCTTCTCCTTTAGGTGCTACACAAGAAGCACATTTGTTACCTGGACATGTCTTGAGTTTTGTAGATGGAGCTACACCAATGCTGAGAAATAGGATGTCTCAGGAGAAGACACCCAGAGAGTAAATGTCTTCAAAGAGGAATGCAGCAGGA
>NW_009931959.1:4957-19393 GCF_000696875.1 Nestor notabilis
CTAAGTGAAAACATTTCTACTCCTCTTCTAGAATGGGATATTTCATGGTGAAGAGTTCAATGCCTACATGAATTATATTATGCTGTGCACTTTTCATTTGAAGCCACATGTTTTTCCAGGTAGGAGGGTCAGTCCTTCAGCCATAGGAACAGCTAATTTTACTCCAATTACGAGTAGGATAACATTCCTAGGGTCAAAGGTCTGCTTTCGAGAAGATAGTAGCATTTTTTTGTAGCTTGTTGAGAGCTATAACCCACTTAATACTTGCTTTGGTGTGCCATAGGCCCAGCATCAAACACAGGTCTTTTATGCTTACCGGGCTTTGACTTATACAGTCATTTTTTCTGATGGTTGTCCTAATCGTTATTTTCTGGCAAATCCTTTCTTCCTTTTTGCCTGATAAAATACACAAAATGCACACTGAATCAAATCACATTTTGTACTGTGTTTGCTACTAAGAAAGTGAAGCTGTTAAAGTAAGTTTAATAAAAATACTTTGTTTTCATTAATGTACACACTGAAACTATGACTTCCATAAAAATCATTTTTAGGCAAAAAAATAACACATTAATGAATACTTCCTCTGCAGAATTATTAATTTTATAGCTGCACATATGAAGCATCAGTTGGCCCATTAAGCTAAACAGATTTTATAAATACTGTTATTAATATGATTTTAAATTGTACATATGGCAGGACAAATATAAACAATTGGAAAAAAGATGTCTCAGATAATTTTGAATAGTGTTAAAATAAATTCTTTTTTAACAGGAATATTGAATGTAAATAAGATTTTGATTCTGCAATTAAGAAAATTTTCAGAACCTAACGTTTGAAGAGGTAAAGCTGTAAATGTGATTACAACCATGATGCTATTTTGAATAAATTATAAAAATAATTTAAAAATTTGAATAGAACTCTACCATTCCATATATTTTTGAGGAAGATGTCCTTCAAGGAAGCTTTGAAGGAGAGAGATGCATATATTTGCTAAATATGGTGCAGTTTTTTGCCACCAGAACTGAATCATTGTGCACTGAGTCAGCGGATGGATCTAGGATAAGGGAAATTTTAAAGTACATTCTTGGAGATACTGATAGGAGGTTTTTCCTTTTATTCAAAAAATAAAGCTGTATGGTGCAAAGCCATTTTTAACACAGTAAAAGTCATAATGTAATACTGACACAATTAAAAGTACGATCTTTCTTGCTGCATTCCATATGAGACTGTTGCTACTGTCTGTGTAACAACAGTTATTTAGATCTCCTATTTCACTTCCGATCAAAATTACCTGTTAGTTTTGCTATGCAACTATTCTGGACATCCGGCATCTAAAATAATAAGCACCATCCAGCAGAGTTTCTCTGCCTGCAGCACATGCCTTCATGGGTGGGTGTACAGAAAAAAGAACATTTCTGTTCCCTGGAAGACTGTGAGCTCTTTACAAGACAAATGAGCTCTGAGTGACCAAGATATCCTGCAACCACAGCTCCAGTGGGTGTTTAAAAATTAGGCTGGCTGCAGAGCACAGCTAGATTTTAATGTGCACATTGCAAGATCAAACAAGATTCTGTTAGCGAACTAGTACATCACTGTACCATTGAACCTGTTAGCCCACAGTATCTTGGTTTTCCTTCTTCCATAACACATAAGAAAAAGAAGTCCTGTGACATTTCCATCAGAAAGTGCTTGCCAGCATTAATATGTGTAGACAATACAGTCTTTGTACTTCTACAAGTCATACAGGGATATATGACATTTCAGCATATAAGGTGCTGATATTCAGTGGAAACTCTGCTGCTATGCTTTTCTTTCTCCCACCTTCAACTGTCAATTCCATAGCAGTTGCACTTTTTTTATTCTTTATTTGATTAAGGAGTTTCTGTGACTTATCTACCTTTAAAAGCAGAGAATTATGATCATAATGCAACAGTTCTGTAACATTCTGTAATTCCTAGTGTAAAGATTATTTACTAATGTATGACTGTAATAGTATGTTTCTCGCCCTTCCTCCCCCCTCCCCTTATCATAACTTTGTAAAAACATGTTATTTGTGACAAAAGAAATACAGCACGAATCCATATCTGCACAGATAAGATGGGCAGTCTTGCTCTACTTTAAAGCAAAAACTGTGCAGTCATTAAATTAGTGACCTGGGATCAAATTTAGACTCTCTCAACAACAGTATTCAGGATAATAATTGTTTTGAAGTATCATTTCTAATTGCAACCTCTCTATACAGTATTAAAACCAGTTTCAGAAATGAACAAGAATAAGAACCAGCAGCATATACCATAAATGGATGAACCTGATTCTGACAGGTGCTGAGCAGTGAACCCTGGCCAGGCTTTAGAAAACCACTGACTGGGGAGGCCAACAGGGAATCAGCATCTCTCAGTATCAGGCCCAGTACCATTAACTGCATGATGACATTTAATGTGATGACAGCTATACATGTATATCAAGCAGTGCTTACACTATTACTAAAAAAAAAGAAAATATGTTATTAAAAATAATACCTGGTTCACAATTAATACTATGAGTAGGCACTACTGGACTAATGGCAAAGGGTAATAGACCCAATCCAGAACCTGGCAGAATCATTAGGAATATTAAGTTTCTTATGAAACAAAAACATTTTTATTTAAATGACATTTCATTAATTCTTACACTGCCAACTGCAATTTTTCTTATAGCAAAAGATGATGAGCTTTCCTGTTAGTCTACCAAATTTAGAAACTCTGCAGCTGCTTCAAGCCTTACTAAAGATGGCCTAAACTTTATTGCCCTCCTGGTTAACACAAAACTGGAATGATGCTTCCATGTAAACCAAACTTTTGCAATGAGTCTCTCTATGGCAAGGTAAGAATTAAATATATGCACTCACTTTGCATGCATTGAATCAAGCTCTTTCAGAAAGATTATTTGTTCCCATTAAAACCCCAAGCTCTATTTATAAGTACTCTTTTTAACTGCTTCACCACAGGGCACATGCTTTTAGTTAAAAATAAAATAAAATAAGGATAGCATATAATTGTATGGATTATATCTGGGTTTTTAGCAGCCACCTCAGCAGGTATTTCTGAAGTATAACGATACCTTTCCTGAGGCCACAGAATACGGGCAAAATTACAAATCTTCGTGGTCAACAGAAAATCAGTAGCCATTAATACTTTACAACAATTTTCTGCATAAATCCAACCTAATTTGGAAGGGGGATATTTGAATATTTTTAAATGTAGCTTATCTCATTAGAGAAGCAATATTGATTAGTAAGATTTTAGCACAGTTCTGGTTTGTTACTTTCTGTGCTGATTCTCATTCAAACAAAAAGATACTCTGTTGTATTAAAATAGCTTTTATTTTCTATGTTTTGGATACAACAGAACAACAATAATTGCAGTTAACTTTCAAAGGTTTGCATAACTTGGAAACTTGAGTGTTGTTTATTTGGTATATATTAACATTTCCTCTTATATTGCAAATTGTTTACAATTCATTGCACTTCTGAATTTTATTTAATAACTGTGCAGTATATGGTTATAAGTCTGTGACTTGCTATTCAATATTATTAAGTAAAGGTTTGTCTAAAAAAATTCCAAAGACTAATTTGCTTTTATATTTCAACTCCAGTGTTGAACACTAGAAAGGTCAAAAACACGGGGGAGAATTTTCTGTGGCATTCCAAAAATTTTTTCTCTACACAATTAGTTTTACACAACAGTTTTATTTTTATGTGTACATAATTATATACCTTAATAATAAAAGCTTTTCTAGTCAAAACTTCAGAGAAAATGAAAATGTTTGCATTATTTTGAGGTAACTTTTGATCTTCCGCAGGTTATATTTGGAGAGATTTGGTTATACTCCAGAACAATAAAGTTAAAGATCACCAAGCCAGCAGCCAAGTGAAGCAAAACCTTTTAATAGGAGTAGTTAGGTAACTATAGCAATTTTATATGATTTGTGGGGGGACTGCATGCTTTTCCCTTCTTTATGTCCCAGCAACTGAGGTTAAAAAAAAACCCTCCAAAACCAAAGCCAAACTAAGCACATATTGTGGCCTTTATCACTTACAGGTCTTGCAGCAGCCATCATTATATGTCTGCACAATTCCTCCATTCTAGGAAAATAAAAAGAGAATGTAGCAAAAAACACTGTGCCCAATGCAAAAGTGAATTTTATCTCAATACATTCCATTTAAAGATGTCCAACTAATAAAAAGTAGCATCACTGAAGTCAAGAGAATTACAGGTACGTATGAGCTGGAGGTTTGGTTCACAAATTCTTTACAGCCTTTGACACCAGAAATGAACTCATCACTGCCTATCTGATCTAATCTAGTGTCTTTGAATAAGCCACTTAATTTCTATAAGCATCTTTTTATATCATCCACTACTATCTATTTCCCCACCCCGAAATTTATTAGAACAGTTCAATAAACTCAGGTGTGCAACTTTGCTGATGATGTAAAAGGATTTCCAGTGATGTTATGCTAAGGAAAAAATTACTACCTAGTAAGGAGCCCTTTACAATATTAAATATTTATATGTATATATACACACTTTTGAAAGAGGGCATTAATGCAGAATTTCAGAACCATTTATGTGCTCAATTCTTTTTCTCAGTTACAGTCTTTGTTACTGTTTTTTGCTAAAGTTGCCTGTTAGCTAAAAGTTAAAATATATGAAAGTGAAGAAAATGTCATTTTGAAATTAAAAGAGAGCATGAGAGAGAGAGAGAAAGAGGCACTGTCAGAATCTGACAGAATGGGAACAAGCAAGACGCAGGCACTCACAATTTTAGTGCATAGCCCAGAACTGCATATCAAGCAGACAACTGAACATAAATAGCACTCTTATGGTAACAACAGACTAAAAACATTTTAAAGCTTCCATCTTTTCATGCTAGCATGCATTTTTTATCTTATTACAGGAAAAATACTGAATAAGTTCTTCAAGGACTTCTTAAGTAAGCACTTAAACTCAGCCTCTTAAATCCACATTCCTAAATTGTCCTAAGCTGCCTGTCAGAAGGGTTTTCTTCTCATCTACTGGTTCAAGTCTATACTCAGCACCTCTGAAAAACAGGTTAGACTGATTCAGAAAGTTAATTTTAGGCTTCTATTCTTTAAAAAACATTATTACTAAGGCAAGATCCTAATAGATGGCGACAAAAGAGTTCCAAGGAAGAAACTTGAGCATAAAGTCAAAGTGGAACAGACATTAATTTTAGATAGAATGCCTTCAGGATTGCAAGAGACATGTACTTTTTTAAACAAATGCAATGGATAAGTAGGACTGTGCTAAATTTATAATCTGTAGTCAAGGCAGCAATTCTGCTTACCCTCTCTTGTGTATTTCTACATGTGTATTTCTACATGTATATTTCTGCATGTATAGTTCTTTTATTATTATTTGTAGCTTAAATATATGGTGTACTGCAAGTGCAAGAATTATAAGAAATATTAAGTTAGAGGAGTATTAAATTAGAAATTAAATTGTAAGAAGTATGTAATGTACGTGAAGCATCCACATTCTTCAAACCATTTTATATGGGTATGTCCAATTTACATTTTCAGATATATGATGTAGGTAGATACCCTTTCATGTATGACAGATTTTTTTTTATGTTATACAAAATTTAGTTATAGAGATAATAAAGTTTATATACTCTGTCATCTTCCTAATCATTGCATAACTTAAGGAATTTTAAATATAGCTTTCTTTTATACGCAGCATTTGTGAATTGCTTGATTCAGTTTATTTAGTGTATATGTACTACAAACTGGGCGAAGTGTTATTCCAGACTTAAGTAAGTCATATATAGTGATACATCAAGCATGATTCCAATTCCATGATATTTTAAAAGCAGTCATCATTAAGACTGAAACAAACTTATACTCCTCATAAATATTTTGTCAGACAAAACAAGACTCTAAATTGTTCTCTTACATGTTTTTACTTACCACTTTTTTAATTTAAAGGAAGTGTATGAAATATACATGCGTTGTTGAGGTCCAGTCAATAATAACTGACTTCAGGTCAGTTATTGTTACTTACCTCACCCAAAGTACAAACCTTTGTACACTCAGTGTCATTAAAAGGGGGGCAGACAACACTTGATCCCAGTATGACAGCCCCTGAAGCAGTCTTTGCACATTTGTAGTTAGTGCAGTTGGAGGTCCAGGTGCTGCCTTCCTGAATATATACATCAAGACCATTGTCAGGAAATACAAAACATTTCGGCTTTATCCCCAGCCCCAAATGCCTGTGAAAGCAGTCTCCTCATGCTATAGTACCAACTGGAGTGGAAAATTTGTTGCAGACCACCCACAGGCGGCAAAGGGAAAGACCATCCTCTAACTGCCAGTGACTACTCCTCCCTGGAGCCACGGTTCTACTCTCCAGCATGCAGCTCAGCACTGGTGTTGTAGTGCAGAATGAAAGGACTCTGTGCCAGAAAAAAAGCCCAATAGTTTCTTTTGCTCCAAAAGCAATGGGAAGCATGAACCAAGCCATGGCCACATCTGAATTTCCTTGTATGTGAATGCTGGAACAAACCATCAGGATCCTGAACCCCAGTGCTTCAGTTTGCACACTACCTTTCTGTAGAAACCAGAATGAGAAGAGTGGCCCTGGGAAGAGGGGGACATAGGAGTCCTGATGCAGACTCAGAAGCTCCCAGTGCATCTAGATCACTGTACGTGACTTAGAGTTACAATTTCAACCCTGCCCTGCACTTAAAACATATCCAAGCCCAAAGTAAATGATGATGTTTGTATATCTTTGTAGAAAATATTACACCAAATAAAATGAACAAGGTATTCACCTAGTGTGAAATGGACGGTCTTTAAATAAAAACACTTTTTTCCCATCATATACCATAAATAGTCCCTGTGTAACCAGCAGTAGTGAGGTATGAAGCAAAGACTCACAGCATGAGTTAACTAAGAAGTGGCTGACAGACAGCTGTTTATTGTATCGTTATAGTTACTTCCTATCTCTGTCCAGAGGCACTTACCTCATACATGATTAGTGTTCCATTCTCAGTATGAAAAGAGCAGGACACGTCTTGGCAGGTACCACAACACGTATGGTGACTGGAGGAAGGAATGTATATTTGATTCTGGAAAGAAAGGAAAACAACAAAAAAGAAAATAACCAAGTGTTCTGTAAACACACATGCTGCTAAAAACTGCCTTTCAAAATAATTCTGGAGACTCAGGATACACATCACTGTTAAGTTCTCAAATCCTTGCTGAGCAAACAGGACTAGCAAAAGTCTCCACTTGGACTTTTATCCTCATGGTGTAGTTGAGCTCACAAATTGCATCATTCCTGTGTTTTAAGAATACTCACAGCTTTACACTGCTGGGAACAGTTCACCGTTGTAAATTGCATGGCATTGTATCCTGTGTTCTGATCTTTTTCTTGTAAACACTGTACAGTGTAACAAAGGTCTCCATCCAAGAACTGAATCACTGATTGTCCAGGATTCAGTACTGTGACCTCTTGGAAGATGCACACATCATCTTTCTCTAACACCAAAAGAAATATATGTTACCAGAAGGGGAAAAAAATCATCAAGCAAATTAACAGAATCATTGTGAAGGCAAATGGAGGACAAAGTCCTATGCTCTGCAAAAGTATTCTAACTTTTTGTTAGTTTGTGGTTTTAATTACCAGATTAGGTGGGGGGTAGGTGTAATTCAGCTTAAGAAGATGCTACATAATGCAAAACTGTCTAAAGTTGATTGTGCTCCTGCTACGGAATTAAAAAGAATAAAATCTATCGTTCTTATTTTTAAATAGTTCTAATATTGAACATTGGGCTACATACACTATCTGAATTATTCTGCACATCACAAAATGTAGCCTTTTTGTCAATTAAACAAGCATATCTGCAGTTACCTACAGGACAGTAACATGTTCAAGCTGTATTGTAAACGTGTGCTTTGCTCCTGGAGGCAGTTAAGCCTGGGCTGCAGTCACGATTGTAGCAGACAGCAGGTAGCCCCATCCACAGCACAGCTAAAATCTAGTCTACGCAGGGTAGCTGAGTGAGAGGAGAGGCAGAGGTCTGATCTTAAGACAGGGTACCTACCCTTTGTGCTGGCTGGACAGGTCTGTTGCTCTGGTTTGAGATGTCTCATTAGTGCTCAGTATTGAACTAGCAGCATTCGCAGTGCTCACACTCAGCTAAGGTTCACAATCTGCACACTATCTGCCTCCCACCAGGCAGACCATGCCTGGCTCTGAAAGCATGGGCAGTTTTATGACACTCCTTCATCCCACCAAAATGGATGAGTTAGCAGACTAAGCATCGTATTCAGTAGAGCGTAATGGCATGACTAAGTAGACACTCACAAAATCAAGATGAAGGAGCGTTTATGTTTGAGAAAGTTATTATGGTCCTATTTCTGCTTTCTTTGCGTGCTTTTTTTACTAAAAACTAAACCAAAACAGCTAAGAATATGAAAAAGTTACCACAAATGTAGTGAGTGCATCCACAAGCACTGGAAGCATTACTATCTATTTTTTTAACTTCTCCCTGAGTATAAAAAGATAAAAGAGTTTGCAAAGTCATGGACAATTAAATGTAGTGCTAAGCAGATATTTTTTTTCTTTAAAAATGTAAAATATTACTTTCATCACTCCCACCCCTGCTTTCATGAAAGAGAAAAATTACCATATACTTAAGAAACAGTAGCATGTTCAGAGTTACTAAATGTATTTATCTCTTTAAACGGAGCAAAGAGAATGCATTTGAATAGTAGAGTCACTGAAGAGCAATTTTTCCTGAGATACAAAGTTATTTCAGCAATAAGCAGGCTACCTTCTATGAATTTTCTTCCAAAAGATAGGTGATAGCTGTTCGAATTTGCAACTTCTGTTTAGACTTCATATAATTCAGCCTTCACGTAAGGCAAAAGAGAAGGTCAAGGCATTTGATAGGGATAATATTCCCATCACTACAGTAATAATGGGAATTTGAACATTCATTCATAAATATTTTCCAGATGACAGTCCCTATTATGAAAAACTATGTGAAGAGCGAAATATTTATGACTTCTCGTATCAGCTAAATTCAGTCACATTAAATCATTTTAATCAAAAGCATAAATTATTAACAGATGATACATATGATCATAAAGCTTATTCCTCATTACTTAGTAAAAATAATTGGGATTCTTTACATGGAAAACCTTCCCAGCATATTTCAAGTCAACATTGAACAGAATAATACTGCAGTTGCTTTTCTTCTTTTGACATAACACACAAGGCAAAATCTCCCCAAGAAAGAGTTGACAATACTGTGCAGACACTTGGAGCTACATGCCTGTCCCTGTTCAGCCTCAACACCCTTTACAACTAGTTGAGACAAGGAATGCAAAGGGAGAAGTAAGAGGGTTGAGCACCATTATTAAAAATATCTAAAGGATAGTGCTTACCAATTTACAGGTCATCATAGTAATGTTTTCACAGCTACATTCTGAGAAGAAAACAAGAAATCCATGGTAGTCAGTAATCTACTTGTTAACTTTTGTTATCAGCAATGACTAAGGAATAAAGCAGTGATTACCACAGTGCCATTCTGGACAACACTGCCCAGGTGTTTTTTCCTTCACAAGTGTCATTTCATCTGTGCAATTCATAGGAGGCTCAGAGCAAAGATTCTCATCGCAAACTAAAGGGGAGAGGGAGGGAAGAAATATGAGAGACACACATTTACTCAAATTTCCTTTGAAATTTCTGGCTTATATTTCTCTTAATAAATTATTTTAATGACATCTTAAATATTTTTGTTGTGTTTTTTAAGCATCTGAGTTGTATTTGGAACTCAAAAAATAAAGATTTTCAGAAGTGTTTTTAGTTGCCTTAAAACATGTTGACATTTTTAGAAATGACACAAGAATTGTTTAGTATTCCTCTTACTTCAGAGCCACTCAAGCTGATAACTAATACTAGAGACAACTAAAATCACAACACATTTCTGTAAGGTAGCAGGGAGCAACTGCCCTCATGGGGTGACTCCAGTAAGAAAATATCTGCCTGGCTTATCGGAGGTGGCTTACTGGGACTCTGAAAGAAGACCACATACTAAGATCTCACTTTCTACCTGCCAGAATTTGGCAAAAACAGTGCCAAAGGCCTTTGCAGAAACTTTCACCTGGATGCAAGTGCAAGGAAAGGGAAAGGACCAAAATATGGAACTACCTGAAGTAAAAATTACTAAGCTCCAGACTTACTGGAAGACTGTTTAATTAATTGAGATTACTCAAAGACTGTAACAGGACAAGAGTTACTTAAAAACAGACAGTACAATTCCTGTGGGTTTATGAGGCTATCAAAGAGACCACATTAAACTGCAAATACATTTCTTCTGGCTGCTCCTTGTTTGAATAGCAGTCAGCCCAGCAGTATTTGAAACCCTTGGCCTACTGCTTCCTCTAAAACCTAAAACTGCAAAGAAACTGCCTAAATGGTTGGAACTAGATGATTTTAAGGTCCTTTCCAATCCTAACTATTCTATTGATTCTATGAATGGTCCAACACAGGAACAACAATATGGAAGCTGTTTTATTACAGGTGTTTAGTATGTGAACAACTGTATATTTATACTCCAAGGATGGGATTCAGTTCCACATCAGTATATCAGTACTTAGATCACCCTGAAAGTAGCTATATTCTCTCTGGTGAACTAAATAACCCCTCCAGACTCCATTGACTGGGTTGGTTAGACCACCACTAAGTATACCAAGAGATTTTAACCTACTTCAGTGTGAACACCCTAATTTAGCTCTCCTAATCTCTCTTGAAGCTCATCCTAAATGTTAAATTTCCACACACAGAGTCTGTCACATATATTAACATATTGAACTGACAAGAGTTACACTCACCGCAGTAGTAATGAGGACAACAGTAATGTATGGTATTAAGGTCTACAGTGAGAATTTCCCCCTTATTACACAAGGGAACGGGCTCAATACAGGATTCACAAACTAAATTTGAAAATAAAGCAGACAGTTAAAAAGTTTTAAGTACTGAAAAGTTAGCACATATGAATTCTCTATAATAAGCTATGTAACAAGTCACATTATGTTTTTTACTTGGATAACAGAGCTTTTATGGATTGACATTCAAATATAAAAGCATAACAAAGTTCAAGTATTTTGTTCAAAATTACTTTGGAAACAAAATATCCCAAAACTCAAGAATAATTTATGCTCTAGCCAGTCTGACCTGAGTGAAATCCCACTGACGTCTCCATGAATTCCTGACTTAAATTATTAGGTTTAGAACTGTAGACTGTTTTTGTAAATACTTCACTGTTCCTTAGTTAATCATAAAAATATTAAGAGGCTTCTTACCACAGAGATAAGAGAAACAACAAGGATCTTCCTGTTTTGCTTCCACGATAAATTGATCTTCTCTGCAGTCCAGCTGGGAAGCATTGAAACAAGCTGAAGGATCACATTCTGTAGGACGTGAAATAAACACTATTCTAGAAAGAGTCACAGAAATAATACTAAAAAGATAGATAATCTTCATCTACCCCAAATTCGCAGCAAGTCAAAATGATTCAAAACACAAACACAAAAAAGTATTGACATGTGGAAAAAAATATGTCATTGCCTGGTGCTATTTACAATGTCCCACTCTTAACAATTAAAACTACTTGTTAGGCATGTTTTCTTACAACATAATACAACTGTGGAAAATGTCCCAGAAAAACTGTGGTTTTGTATTTCCCTTACCACATCGGTACTGTGGACAGCAGGACAGGGGGTGGTAACCTGCCACTAATTTTTCATTGGGTTTGCATGTTGGAATAATGGTGTCACACAATGACATGTTACATTCTGTGGGATAAAAAAAGCAATCAATTTTGACACAGTTGAACAGACGAGTCCAAGTTCTATAACTCAAGATACATATACACCATTCAATATAGAGATCCACAAACTACAAGCAGCCCAAGTCAGCTTAAAGTGCACTCCATACAATCATGTAGACCTCCGAGTTCAGCCCAGGGCTGGTGGAGCTCCAATCATGTGGCATTGTGCAAGCACAGTTATGTTTCTCTTAAAGCAGGTATTTACTTACTCTGCTTCCTATGCATGAAGCCAGCTAAAATGTCCCAGTGAAAATATTCCCTAAACAAATTGACAATACAGTGTTGGTTACAGGTATGTAATGAGCAAAAGCATCATATCAGTTGGACCATTTGTGCTCATTTTCCTTGAAGATGTTACAAAGAAATTAATATATTTTAGTTATCATTTTAGGAGCAATGAGCTTATTCCTTAACTGTGGCTAGACAGAATATTAGTATTCAGTGATCAGCTCACAGAATATTGCTTCTGGGAAACAGCAGTAGGTCAGAGGATACTGCTCTTGACAACAAAGCACTAATAAGAAAAGCGAACAGGCTCTGATCACCACCCCAGTTACCAAGCTATTTCTATCATTGAGTATTTATCAATCTATTTTGAAATTCAACCAAAGAGCTTAAAAAATCATTTTTAACAGAAGTTTTGTTTCACTAGCAGACTTCTAAGGGAAAAAAAATATATATACAGATTATTTCAGTGAGTCAGTTCTTACAAAGCAAAGAACCTGCTTTGCTGGCCCAAGCAACCACAAGTACGTAAAAAACACTTCTGAAAAATGCTACATTGAACCCTGTCTAAAGATTGTCATCTGCCGGTGAATGATAAGCACTTAACCTTATACTTCTGAGACTGAAAACAAGTGTGGTACATACCACAAACTTTCTTTGGACAGCAAGCTCTTTCTTCAATGACATGGAAGATAACTTCCCCTTCTCTTTCACAGACTGGTAGTGGATCCTCATTGCATTCAGGTTCTACAGCAACAATGCTTCCATTTGCTAAACAGTTGTACATACAACAGCCTCTCATGGACCCATTCCAGATCTCTCCAGCAGAGCGGGGTTGTCCTTTGTTATCTGTACATGCTGAGAGAAAAAACATGTCCCTTCAGTAAGTAGAGAGCAGTTTTCCTGCAAGCAACTACGAATTCCATAGAAGTATTGCATAAAATAAGAGTGCTATAGAGCATTATGATCAAGCAATCCAAGAAAAGATGACGACTCAAAAAGCCCAAATGAACAAATGCTTCACTATGGGTGAAAATAAATACTGAGTGTGAGGGAAAGGGAAAGAACCTGCCAATGCTATTCCTTCCTGAGTACTCCAGGAAAGAAGACCTGGGTGCTATGGAAGAATGACCATTATTTTTCCCTAGTAGAAGTACATCAGCACTGGCTCTTGAATCCAAGTGCACTGAAAGCTCAAACTGGTGAGATAAATCTAGGCTGTGTTTGAGGGAGCTATACCAGATCTCACTTACTGAGGACTGACACAGAGCTTAAACATCACTGACAGTGAGCTGCAGTTAATATTGGCATATCTACAAAACTGCTCTGTCCTGCAGCACTTACTACATTTTTCTTCTGGTATACAGAGGTCAGAGTCTGTTCTATGCAGAATAGTGCCATTTTTACACACACAGTCCTCCCGTAAGTGGGAACAGGGAGAATCTTCATAGAACCATTTATTCAAACATGTCTTAGCTTCACAGGGTTGCACACAAGGCTGGTATTCCTTGCCCTCAGGACAACTCAGTGCTGCAAGTCATGCAAAAAAAGACAGTGAGTGCTACTGTTATTTATTTAGCATTTCATTACATCAACAGGTAGTAAAAACAAGTGTATGTATAATAGAATGCATGCATTTATATTCCTAACAGTATTTTAAGAAATTCATTCAATAAAGATTAAAACTGATTCATGACACTTTGACTTAAAAAATACACCTTAAGAGCTTGTACCCTGAAGTACTAATGCTGTGATAGAATGAGATGATACTTTCAATAACAATAGAAATAATTCTATTTTTAACTCATGACTAAACACTGCAGCAGTACAAAGCCACTCTGGGGTATAGAACATAGCTATCTGCTTACAACAGTAATCAGGTGTCCTCCATTTAATGCAGATGTTGTGCTTGTTGCATAAAGCCACATATGCAGAAAGTGCATCACACTCATAATTCCAAAAATAAGTACTGTTGATCCACATCTTCTCACAAAACTCCTGTGGTGACACCTAGGAACATATTGCAACTGAGAATTAACACGTAGAAGAGCTTTCTGCAATTAAATTACGAGAAATAATACAGCTGCAGGGACAAAAATCACAAGTGGTGTCTGAAGTAAAAAAATAGCATTTTTTTCAGAACACTCATTCTGCAAAACTTAAACTGCCAGAATTTTTTATGCTTATTAGTAGATAGAGAATACAGTCCTAATGACATTGTCACACTACTTGGGAGAACTTTTGCAGTTATCACCCTGTCAGCTAGAAGTCAACAAAATCAGCTCAGCATTGCTGCTATACCTTCCATAA
>NW_009931959.1:19424-42795 GCF_000696875.1 Nestor notabilis
GTGAATGAATTATTATTGAGTGCTCTGTGTGTACAGGAAGACCTGATAGCCTATGCCTACTGGGTCTAAATGCAGGTGGTGCAAAAAATCTTTTTTCTGTTGTTTTTGTAGGCTTGTAACAAGGTGGAAAAGTCAGATTTTGCCTTTTTACTATGGTGCTGCAGCCCAGCTCTGCCTGTGGTTTCAGCAGTCTTCAAGCAGTCGCTCACTTTGCCATAAAGTTAATTGCCCTGATGACTGTTTCCTGTCTTTGTCCAGTTGCTTCATGCCTGTGAAGAGTACAATTTGCTCCATCCACTCTGGCTCTGCCACCATAATGTATGTGAAAGAAAACAAATTTCCTAATGAATGAAACAAGCCTTTAGCAGTTTGGATGCCATGTCAGGTTTTGCTATATATGACTAAAAGATGCAGTTGCATTGTATCTGAGTCTATGAGAGTTCTCCTGGAAACATATATGAAGTAGGAATTCTGATTATTCGGATTCCCTTTAATTATTTTTAAATGAGATGTGTTAAAACAGTTATGAAAAGCATCCTGCTACCCACTGGTGCTACCCTCCCTTCTTGTTTCCATACTGCTTACTGCTGCCTCCCATTAAGTTTCTGTGGCTAATTCCTATTAATCTTAAAACAAACAAACAAACAAACAACAAAACTCTTTATCCCCTTCCATTTAGAACTGTCTCCATTTTTCCTACCTGTGGAAAGTGAGGAGAGGGCTTGGAAGTTTGAAGGAAGGGGCTGAGCTACCTGCAATACCTTTAACAGCATTGTCTGTGATAAAAACTGGAGTCATCACAATGCAAACCAAGGGTGGAAAGGCAGAACAGCAAGAAGTGAATCAGGAATCTCTAAGAAAGAATGGGCCCCTTGGGTAATTAATCCTTTTATTTTGAATTAAGTGAGGAAAGTAATTCAGACCTCAGGAATTTGGGGGTTCCTCATTTCCGGAAGCAGCTGTGCTGCACTACCCACCTCTAGTGGTAGCCTGTGTGCTACAGCTATATACACTTTATAAAGGACAGTGTCCAGAAATAAATTATAATAATGCTTTCTGTAAGAAATGTTACCAAATTGTCAACTTAATAATGAGCATATGAGTATATCAAAATTTGTTTAACTGGAAATGTCTTTAGTTCAATCAGTCTCAGACTGCATGAGTTGCTGATGTATGCAGCAGATGCATGAGGCTTTCTGTTCTAGTGACCCGTGTCAAGCATTTATTAAAAATGGAATTATTATTTGGAATGTGCTTGTGTTGAGACGATGACCTGGTGTCTCTCCTTTGAGCTTTGCCTACTAAATAATTTAACAAAAACCGTAATAGCACAGGGATTCCAATAGACATGTGTTTACAATGGACAATATGACAAAAATATTAAATCCAACATGACAGAGGTATTAAAGCCACCCATACAGTTGGCAGCTCATGAAAATAAGTAATGCATAAAAAACTATACATCTCTCTCACGCTTTTTTCTTAACTATAAATCTTTTATTTAATTTGCACTTGGAATTTCTCAGATCTTCATACTCACTTTCTTGTGACAAGGGATGAAAGTGCTCCTGTTCAACAGTTCCATACAGTACATACAGTCATCTTCAGTACAGTTTCTTACTGGCCTCCTGGTTGTTACATCAAGTGATTTCTCAATTTCCCAACTCTTAATGAACACTTCAATTTCATCCATATTTGTAATTATGGTCCTGTTTTGCATTTTCAGATCATCAGTAGGGTCTCCATTACACACCCCTGTAAACAGAGCACAAACAAACATGCCATATTACTTCCTTTGGGAAAGAAAACCCCTGAAAAAAACACTCCATCTAAACCCCTGACATCCACTGACTACCTGAATTCATTAATTTATGTATTCTGTTGATTTATAGATGAAAACATATATTTCCTATAAGCACATAACAAGTCTTTAATGCCAAAATTTTAATCTTCGTAACAGTGTTTTACATCCCAGCAACTAATTAACCAAAGTTCCTTTATCCTTTTTTCACTTTCCTTACACATTGCTAACCACACCATAAATGCTTGCCTTCATGCTTCCAGCCCTGTATTCTGATACTCTCCAGGGTCTCTTGTAGGACTGGACTAGCCTGGCATGACAGGCTGTTACTCTCTCAGACAGCATGGAGAAATACAGAAAGTGGTATTTGCATAAGGAGCATTTGACAGCAGCACCACTTTCTAATATTCTTAATACTTCTGCTTCTTGCTGCTGCCCTAACGCCATCCCACAAACTGTGCTGGCATTAGAATTTGCAGGGCAATGCTAAAGAATTGCAGAATCAATACAGCTTTAAAAATAAAGCCATTTTGCCATATAGTTCCACAATTTTTTCAGTTTGAGAGGGAGAGGATAGGGGAACCCCAGACAGGAACAAAGGGCAGAGAATAGGAAAGAAGCACTAAAAGAGGCTTCAGACTTTAGGACAAAATATCAGGTAGAGCAACACTTTACAGCAGAAGTTGGATTTGTCTGCAGTCTTCCTCTTTCTGTTCATGGCACAAAGAGTAACTATTCTATAATCCTTTCTACATTTGGCCACATCTCATCCCAGTCTTTTTCAGTGTGCATAGAGAAGATGGCATGATCCTGGGAAAAGATGCAGGGCCAGCATTCACCTCCTTGCTGACTAGATCTAGGAGAACTTTCATTCAAGCCAAATACAGCAATTGATTTTAAATATATTTTGTTTATAGGTATATTTAAATCATATCTGAATAGTTTTGTTTGCTTTTAAAACTAAAAGCAGTTTAAAATACAAAAAATTCATTTTCCTGTTCAATATGGGTAGACTGTAAAATTACAATGCACCAGAAAATTAACTTTCATGATAGATTCAGAGTAGCTCAAATACCAGCTTACACTTTTCCATATAATTCCTACTGACAGAGTTATGAAAAGGCTATGAGGGAAGCCTGAAACATGCTAAATTTACTATCATTGTAAGTCTGAGACATGTCAGCACAGTTTTTGACCCTAGATCCAACCTTAAGAGGTCTCAATTTGGATTCACTACCCTTGGGGGACTTGGACCCTTCCCAAGATATACCTTTTATCAGTATTAGTATAGTGAAAAGTTGGCACTGCTAACATCTGAAGGCTATCCTTTTCTTCCGTAATCACTGAAATATGCTGTCACTACCTGAACTTCTTCAGCAGCCCCTTCTCCATCGAAGATTTTACCCTTTTCTTTACTTGACTTCAACAATATTCTTAAATGCAGGCAGAGATGAGTTCAGTTTTTAAAAGTTAATCAGGTGCAATGTACCAGTCATTCCTTGCTCTGCAAAGCAGAGTGCTTTGAAACAGAATTACTGGTTTACTATTATTAATTAATAGAATTTCACAAGCCCACTTTTTTAGTGGGGGTCACAAGGGGAGCTATAGGGACAGCAGGTCACAGACACAAAAGGCAGGTGTACATTTTAAATGGAAAATTATTAATGAAAATGAAAAAATCACCACTGTAGCCTCACCACAAAGTCCTTCTGTCTTCATCGATGTGTTAGAGTGTAATCCATACTGTATATCAATAATTCCTGTAATGTGAGCCCACTTGATGCTAATACCAGCTGGGGTATTAACAACATACATTGCACCAGTATCCTGAATACTCAGTCCTTCTTTTGAAAATGGTAATGGTTGAATTACAGAATCCACTACTACCTAAAATAAATCAAATACATTTTAGGGATAAAAACAGAATGCAAAGATGTACTTTATGTCTCTACACTTTATAGCAAAAGATATTTTTTACAGCCTCTGCTGCATACGATAACAGTCACAGTGCTTAAATCACAGAGCTTCCTGTCAGGGCCATTTCCTATAACTGAAAATGAAGTAGGCATAAGAAAAAAAGATACAGAAATCTTTTCTAATTAGAGAAGCAATAAATCTTATTTATCACATATCATATGATAAAACAAAAATCTTCCACCCTCATTCATTTATTCAAAGTTATCTGTTCCGACCTGTTACTAGCAGGAAAGGCAGCTTAAGTATTTATCACACTTTGGAACATTTCTGTTTGGCTCTAGGTTTTCTGGAAATACAGTCTCAAGTATAAATGCTTTTGCAGCTTCTTTAAAATCTCAAAAGAATTTTGGAGTTTTATTTTGGATAAATGGCATGTAAGTGGAGCATGGTGTCAGAAATATCTGCTTTTTGCTTCCAGCACACTATGAATTACCGGGAACCTGAACTGCAAAAGTAATCCTAATCCTACAGTACATTCATTTAAGTCTAATCTACTGCATTCTACCACATAATGGCTCTCAGCTATCTTTAAAGAGTACACATGCTATATACATGATATATACTCACTTTTCTTGCTAAACGATTGATAAGTAATTGATATGTGCGTGTTGTTACATTTAATTTCTTAAAACAGAGCCCCGAAGTGCTTGCAGGGGGAACCTTAAAAGAAAAATGACAAGCAAGTTCAGTTACCTTTTTTTTCTAATTCTGTACCATAGAGAATTTTTTCAAGATGTGTAATAATGATGTATTTTATAATTAGTAAAAGAAAAAAGTACTCACTAGTTTTCTTATTGAATTTGCACTCTGAAAAACATTAAAAAGAGATTAGAAGTGCAATAATAATCGGCAGCATTCTTATTTGGCAAAAATAAGTTTACTGTTTTCGTTTTAAGTTCTTCTACAACCAGGTTTGTAATTGAACTAATTAATATATTCCTTATAAATAATAAAGATACACATTTCCCAGCTAATGCAGCTTTCTATGAATTATTTTTATGAACTTTATATGAACTGTTTTTAGAAACTTGATTTCCTTGTTAAAGATTTAAATCAAGGGGTTTTGTGTGGAAAATAAGACAGAAAAGATAACACCATGACCTGAACAAGCTGAATTAAAAATACATGGAAATACAACAGATATGCCAATAAAATCCCCTTTGATAAAAATGCTACTTTACAAGGCATCTTCCTGCACAAGATGTAGCTCATGTATACCATATATGGTACATATACCTTTTAAATGAACAGCTTTAACATTGAGAGCAACCCATTACCAGCATCACAAGATTTAGCATATGCTGCAAATGCCTTTGAAAAAATATTTCTTAGAGAACTACAGCTACAGACTTCTAAAGCTCATTTGCTTCCGTGAGCTGTGTTCACACCTTTAGACTGCAACCTAGAAACAGTGAAGGGAGCAATTTAAAAGAAAGCCTCTAAAATGGTGTAGGACTCAGGACTTAAAAATCAAGTGTACAGTTCTCCAGTGAGAGTGGATAAGAGAGCAAATAGGATAGGAAAGGAGAGAAGCCTGATGAAGTTCCTCATCAGGAACTTGTTTATCCACAAACTGAAGATGGACATATAAGCCAGTTGTTCAAAGGCTACATAAATTAGGAGTATGGACAATGCAAAGGAGATGTATGTAAAGACTCTAAGGATGAGACTTACCTGACCTAAACTGGCAGTCTAAAAATAAAATGGCTGGATTTCTCTGTAGGCAATGCAAACTACAAAGAACAACTCATCACACTAATCCCAAACTCATTAATACCTTCCTAAAATAACTACAACAGATTTTGGTGACTATTCAAAGTATTTTAGTATTTTTAGCATACTGTAAATTATAAATTCAAGTCCTCAGGAAGATTTGTGGTTGGAGGACCTAAACAGAGACATGAAGACTCAGAAGCTGAGTCACCCTGGTAATTTAAAAGGAACTTACATTTGAATTTCCTTATAATATAATACAACAATTACTGTTTAACCTGAGATAAAATTATTTTATCTAGAGAGCTTGATAAAGCATGCTCCTTGAATATTAAATAACTTGCCATTTTTCAATGGGTGTGGCTTTTATCTGTAAGTTTTAATTGATAAAATTTAGCAGGATTTCAGTCTTATAACACAAAAATTCAAGAAACTATGACAATTGTTGTGGAAATACAAGAATCTTACCTGATTAGCAGGACATTTTTCAATATGAGCAACAATAATTTCTCCTGGTAACTTGACTAAAATGTAGGAAGCTGTATTACAGAGGGCTATGTTGTTTCCATCAAATGTGATAACACTCAGTTCAGACAGTACAGAACATTGACCTAAAAAAGAACTGTCATTTAATGAGGTTACCACAAAACCAAATACAAGGCATTTCTAAAAACATTCCGATTTAGCAATATTTGCTCTTGCTCTCTCTCTCTGACTGTTCATATATGTATATATACTGATGACCTTGTTCTGCAGGCAGTGTACTGAACCAAAGGCAGAAATAAGTGTCTCGCATTACTCAGTGGAAATAGTTTAACCTACTGCTGTGAGCCCAGAGTACAGAGAAAGTTTAAATTGGTGAAAATTTTCACTTAAGTCAATGTTCTACAGGCAAGGTCACTGAATCTATACATTGTGAAATGAAATTCATGCACTAAGTATTTTCGGGCTACTGATAACAAGATACTGATCTGGCCTATCTTGAGACATATTTGAAAGTGCAATATGGGTTTCAGTAGTGCTGCAAGGTTATTAATATGACTTCTTTTTGGCTTTTTGTGTTCCCTTGGCAGACAGCCATCTGCCAGTTTCTGCAGTTTCTAAATATGAGTAAAAACTGTAGTTAGAGCTAACTGAAATTTGGGGGTTCTGTCTTGCAAAAAATGACAGTATTTAATTTGTTTTCTTCACAAAAAGTTGAAATCTGAACATTTCTACTAATAGAAATTCTGAAAAGAGAGTCAGTTGGAATATGTTGATGTTCATGCTGCAGATTTCATTTCAATCTTTTCATTCAAAAGAAAATACTTTGACTCTCTTGAATGTTAATTCAAAGATACCAAAACTTCCAGTATATTTCATTCTCTTTTGCTGATGAATAGCTCTTTTAAATTCGTTTCAGTATTCAACCTCATATTCCCACTGTAATAAAACCTTAATTTATTACTTGAAATTTACAGGTCAAGGCTCTGTGTTGTATTTAAAAATAAAACAGTGACTTACAGGGACATTCCCATTCTGGGCAACAACTATCAGTGTTAACTTGAACTGGCATTCCGCGAAAACCACAGTCTGGCATCTGCACATCCTTAAGGCAGTTCCTTGAAAGGTTGTATAACATCCAACCCATATTAACACATACATACTGGCTACATTTGTCAACAGGTTCCAGGTATCTTGGCTGTCAGGAAAAAAACAACCGTAATCAATTTCACATTCATTGCCCCATGAAGTCCACGTGATCACTTGTTCATCACCCTGCTCTGAGACAGAATCAGCATATCTAGAGTCTCCTCTTCAGTTATTTTGGAATGGATTGCTTTTGTGTGGCTGTCACAGGTGACAAGGATGCACATCCACTCACCCACTCTGCTCCTGTTCCATCTAGCTTTAGTGGAATATTCTATGTAAAGCACTGTACACTGAGGCTATATGTTATATTCGGCAATAATCTGAAGCATTTTAAGAAATACAGAATTATGCATTCCCATCATTTTAAACTGCATGATGAAGAATCAAATGGAAAAAGGAAAGATGGAGTGGTGTTATGGAGAAACAAAAACATCCAATGGATTATGGCTTTGTCTGCAGTTCAAAAACCTATTTTCCTATCTAGAATCAGCACATAGATTTAAAAGCTTTAAATCCAGATTGCAGAATATATTAGGGCAGTATAGGAGCAGCGATACTGCAATTATCTAAGAATAACTGAGTATTTTAAAACAGACAGCTGAAAACAGAATTAGGAGATATTTAAAGCTCCAGTATTACATACATATCGTAACAGAATGGACTGCAGAGCAATATATATTTTAACACATGGGGCAAGTAGAACTGATCATACCACACATTCAGAAGATGTAGACATCAATGTATGCATCACTGTACCAAAGGAAGCCTTGTCAGCTACAGCCGTCATTGTTTCTGTGCTTGCCAGAGAACTTTGTGTTTCCATAGGCTCTGGAGAGGAAGGCAGAGACATTCCACCACTAGAATGAGATAAATCTGTTACAGTTCTGGTCTGAAGCTCTGTGGGCTCTGTTAAACTGAAATAAGGTTTAATGGTTTTCTGCATTGGGATATTTGACCAATCTGATATTATTACATCTGGGACTCCAGAAAGAGAGAGATTTTTTACTGTGGTTATGTTTCTTGGGAAAGGTGAACTCTGAACTGGTGATACTGTCAAATAAGACAGGGAAGATTTCTCAGTTGTGGTTGACTTTGTCTTGGTAACATTTCTTTGCTCATGTAAAATCTGACCACTTTCTAAAACATCCCCAATTCTTTCAAATGAGGTTGCATATTTAACTTCTGAAGCTGGAAGTGAGGTACTCTTTGCCTGTGATAATGGACTTGTAGTACCAGTTGTTTTCATTATCATAATTTTTGGAGTCTCTTTAGTGCTCTGTGAAGCCTGAGTCACTGCAGATGTAAATAAAGATCTGTGTGACACATGCATGGATGTTTCTGTGGTGGCAGGAACTGAAGCTGAAGCTATATAAAACTCCAAATCAACAACAAAAGAATCAGTGGTTTTTGTGGTAATACTAGAAGCTACTGTAGTGCCAGAAACAAAACTGCCTGAAGAGGTAGGTGGTATTTTTGCAAAAATATAAGGCGCTTTTAAGGATGTAGCATTCACTGTTGTCTTCTTGATTGTTGGTGTAGTGGATTGAGTGATGATTCCAGCAGATATGGCTGATATTGTTCCATTTTCTTCTGAAGAACTTACTGAAGAACTCTGTTTTCCTAGAGAAACAGTAGAGATACGAGTGGTCTTAGGAGGAGGTGAAGACATAGAAACCCTACTCGACTGGCTTTCTAAAGTGGCTTCAGGAGCTGTAGGCATTAGTAAAGGGGGCATTACAATGGATGCTCTAAGTGCTGCTGAAAGGCCGAAAGGCTTATGTTTGAAATGAATGTAGAAGAATCTATAGAAGAAATTGCAAAGTGTATAACTAGACTTTTTGAGGTTCCTTGTGTATCAAAGAAGAAAATGATGTTTGGGTAGCAGTTATATTTTGTGTTATTGATGACGTCCTACTTACTGTGGGAATCAATGAAGAACTTGTAGTAAGGAAATGTCACATAAAATTGTACTGATATTGATAACAAGATATCCAAGATTTTTTGATAACAAATAAAGACAATGACCTTGTAAGAGAAGGATCTTTAGGAATGAAAGTGCCTGAACTTTGTACCACAGGGTCAGTTTTCATTTTTGTCTTCTGTGAACAGCTTGGGTAATCTGTTATTTCTGAAGTGGTTATTAATGTAGCATTTAGAGGTAATACCAACATCCTAAGAGGGAAGACTGTGGACATAATGGGTTTCATTAGCCTTTTTAGAAATGGATTACACTGAAAAGGGGTCAGTGTGCATTGTGCATTTTTCTTCTGCTGAGGCTTTACTTGCTATAGACATATCAGATTGTTGGATTGACGAGAAAAGTAGAAACGGCAGAAGGTACTTTGTAAAGACTTTTGGAAGCAACAGTGACATCTGCCATAGCTTTGGGTTTCAAGGAGGTAATCAGAGAATGCACTGTTATAGATACTGTGCATGTTGCAGAAGGACCCCAAGAAGTGTTTATAGGAATTTGAGAAGCAACTTGAGGTGAAGATACAGCCACTATGGTGACAGCAGCAGAAATCCTGCCTTTTGTTAAAGGAGATACCTGCTTGGGAACTGAAATTTTCACTGAAGATAAAAATGCCTTTAGAGAAAAACTAGCTAGAGAACTTGCATTTAATAGTATCAGAGAAGTTTTAGACAAGGGTTTCGCTGTTCCAAAATATGAAATGGTGGCTAATTGAGGAAAACTTGTTTCAAAGTTAGCAAATCTAGTAGTTGGAATTTGAGGAGAGGCCGAAGTCAATACAGAAATGGGTGCTGGGTGAACTGCAGTTTGACCAATGCCAGACCTAGTTCTAACAGACAAAGCAGATACAGGAGATATAGTAGATGTGCTTAGTGTCAACTGTGAACCTAGAAGAAATATAGGTCTTGTGAAAGTTGCTCTGCCAGCCAGCAAAGCAGTAAAAGGCACTTCAGAGGGTACTCCTGCTCCCTTGGAATGATTTACTGAAGGACTCCTACTCTTCCCAATCCTTGGAGGCAGCTCAGAAGTGACAAAAGGTGGCTTGGAGGTTAAAGTCATTAATGATGAGGTAGTGGGGAACAGTTCCTAGCTGACTGGTTGATGCTTCAGGTGGAAAGGGAACTACAACTAGGGAAGTAGATGTTAATAACACATAATGTGTTGTAATAAAACTTGCACTGAGCGGGGTTGTTGGACTTGCTATTGCAATGGGTAAAGCTATAGATGCAGTAGAACTGACAGTACGTGATGTGACTGCTGAGGCTTGAAGAGCTGTTGGAAAATCTATTGAAGAGGTGAGTGTGGAAAGGACAGTAGGGCTGGCTGTGCTGTGAAGTACATCAGAAGGCTCCACTGTACTTGATAGTGAAAACGTTGAGTAGATGGCTGCATTAGACGCTTCCAATGAATAAGAGTCTGTGATGGGCTGTGCTGACATATTCATTCCCCTTGAAGTTGTGTTTTTTTTCATGGTTATTTTGCCTGCCACATCAGCATGGGTTGACTTAGTCCCTGAAGTAACAAATAAAGGAAGTGTTTGAGGACACTCTGTGGTAGTACCCGTGTGAGACATTAGCAACGAAGGTTTTGTTCCAATTGCTGATTCTGTAGGTGTCACAGGTATGCCTGAAAGGAAAGATGCATGTTTCACTGTCTTTTATAGATTATTGGTAAAGCAAAGTAGCAACATCTATCTCTACTCAAGTCCCATTTAAATGTTAGCAAATCAGAGCATCATTTTGCTAGTAAGATAACTTGCCAGTGGTTCCAGGTTGTCTAATGACTTTGAGACACTCAGCTGACTCAGGAGGTTCTAATTTTCTTTGCAAATGAAGTAGCTAAGTTTTTATTATTAGTGAAAACCTTGATTTTGCAGAGCAGTTATGGAAACAACATGGGAATTCTGTTGAGAATTCAGTATATCCAAAATGGTAAAGCATTTTGAATAAATAAACCTTTGGAAGGTAGTATACTATGAGATAACTGCACTAGCAAATATCAACCAATGTATTTAATTTGAAACTTGTAAAATAAAATAAGAGACGGTATTAAATGTAATTGTTATGTTAAAAGAATACTGTTTTCCCAAAGTAAGCAAATAATGTGATGTCTTCACACACCAGAAGTTATGAAATAGTTGCACTGAATTTGTTACTGGTGGTTCATAAACCAAAAAGTCCGAACTTTTCACCACAGCAGTATTTCCTCCATTTGGGATCTTTGTCTTATACACATATGATATACTAGCACAGTATATAGTCAAATATAGTTGCAATTAGTATAACACCATCACAGAAGGTTAAATTTAACACAGTATTAGAGAAATTAAAGAACTCAACTTTAGCTGTGGCTTGTTTGGACGTAGATGTGTTTTAGATCACTCAGAATAGAGAGAATATGTTCAGTAGTAAAGCATTTAACAAAAAATACAATGTACATTTGGTTAAAACTTTTCCAGGGATCTTTAGAGTAATTTATAAGATTAGACTAATATAATAAAGTATACTTACAGTCTTCTGGATAAACACATTTAAGTGTGACCTCATCAAGGATCATGTTTTTGGGACAGTATGGCAAGCATCCTTCAACCCTTTAAAACAGTGTATGGTTAATTCTAAAGCCACAGTAGAAAGGTAGATTAATTTTAACTTATTTTGCTTTGGCAAAATGAAACACTTGAATATCTTCCACATCAGAGTTTAGAGAACTTTCCACTCTAACGGTGAACATAGCATTTTGAGGCATTTTAAGGTCAAAAAGATGCTGAAGAGCACAATTCTGTTTCTATATTGTTAATAATCAATTATTTGTTACTCTATACTGACAAGCATGATAGCTTTGGACCATTTTGCTTCCACAAACAGGAGGAAGTTCAGATCCCAAAGCAGAAAGGTTTTCCACGGACAAAGAACTTCTCTACAAGACCGCTTTCTTACACAGATATGTTCATTTGCAACATTAAAGTATTTAGACTGACTCCATCGAAAGTCTCATTTTTTTGCATTTTCAGAGTGGGAGAGCACAGACAAATCCATATAGTCCCTTACTTTTTCATTTAGGGGGAATTTTTAATGAGAAGGTCATGACATTAGCTACCTGTTTGCCCATATGTAAAAAGCTAAGAATACCTACAGAGAAAATTAGTAATATTAGTAATATTCTTAATCATAAACTGCATGTGCCTCAGGAGGTCGCCTGAAATTCAAAATGTCATTTCTTTTCCACCAGATTTTGTGCCTTGAGTTTTTAGGCATTTTGCTTTTTAGTCTGTTGTGGTTCCAGACATGCCAGGGGCATGCATGGAGACAGGAAATCTTATTACTAAGTAACTAGATAACATCAACCATGTGAAATCCCTCATGTTACGCCAATAACTCTCTCTTATTATAAAGTTCCCTCCTCTTACAGGAGAGGGCGTAGTCCACCCTTACTATTCCCACAGGTTTTGATCTCATGAACAACAGAAAGATGTAGTCATTCACAGCACCGTGGAATGCTGGTTTAGGATGTGAATATCAATCCATAGAAGGATATAGCCTTCATTTAATTTAATAGATTTCTACTCAGCCACTACCAGAAGCTAATCCCCAGGGCTAAGTAAAGATTTTCTTATTCTTGTGTTGAAAGGTCACATGTAAACAGGAATGTATACCATGGGAACAAGAGGCTTTTTACAATTGTTTTCACATGACTTGTGAGAGTTGCTCACAAGAGTGATATTGAAATCTGGATGAGTAAAAATGAGTGGATATCGCAGCTGCAGTCATTTTTAGAAAGCATATGGTACACATATTACAGAAATCAATAGGGTAGCAATACAAGCTTAATTTTACTTACAGAGGAAGGAATTTACATGCTATTCCTTCAGGATCACTACAGGTTTTAACACAAGGATTAGCACAAGATTCGTATCGCCACTCACACATTCTTCTATAAGGCACAGAGGCACTGAGTTCTGAGAAAGAAGGAAGAGGTATTATTTATTGATTATGTAGTCAATAAACTATAAATTCATAGTCTTCTTTTATAATGTGCAATGAAGTTTTCAGAAAAAAAAATAAAGCAGAGAAATTCTTGAGAACTTCTGAATAGGTGAGATTTTGTTCATTATCAGTTTCAAGTCTTATATTCAATCAAGCTAAAAGACACTGAAACTTCAAAGTTACAAACAGCTACTCACTTTTACAATAATGTGTAAAACCTTAAAAATCAGTTAACATAGTGAAGGTACTGCAAAATGTAAAATTTACCTTCAATACTAAAGCTACTCAAACGTTTGAATTCTTCTGAATTATCATACTTTGCCACTTTAACACCAGATGAGGTGAGAATGATGAAAAAGCCTTTTTTACTGTGCAGTTCGAAGGCACTGAGCCCTGGACTCCAGAGGCCCTGGTGGTGGAAGAAGGTGGCTCGTCTCTGAAAGGAGGCACTTGCCTGCCACTGTTCCAACCCAGCGGTTTCATTGTCATGTACATACAGGAAGTAGTTTGGTCTTTCAGCAGATTCAAGGGAAACAAGAGAGAGAGCTTCCACAAAAGAAAAGGAAATTAAAATAATAGTAAGATTTTCACAGAAAACAACTTAAAAGTGAGATTAAAATCTATATATTGTCCGTTAAGTGGCTCCCTTTTAAACAACTGCTTTTCACAAAAAAAAAAAATATTTCAGCTTTATGTAACAACAACAAAAAAAAAGTTAGACATGCAGGGTCTAAAGGAGACTTCAAATGATCATGTAATCAGAAATTAGCAGAAAGCTAATCAGTTAGATCAAAACTGCATTCAATCTGCTGCTACCAGCCTTTGAAATGATTCGTGAGGAGTCTGAAATTTTGACTAACTCAAATTGGAAGTTTTTTCCTGAATTAGGACTAATACCTAACAGTTCAGTTGTACCAAATTTTCATTAGTAAATAACATCATGCAAATTTTGTAAGAACATGCTTGACTTCAGCTTGAGGTCAGGCTTTTTTTACATGCAGTCATATCCAGCAATACAGTAAGAAAACCTGTGGCCTAAGAATAGACTCAACCCTCTGTTTGCTCTATCCATGGTAGAAATAAAAAGCAAAGAAACTTCTCTGAAAATAAGAACTTAGAAGACTGATTTCTAGTTTGGCTTTCAACTTGAATAAAATCTTGAAGTGTCTTTAATGTAGATCAATACTGTCTCATTCCTCACAGATGTGAAAACTACCTGTGTACTGCACAAACATAATGAGTGCTTTACTTACTTACACTTTGACTCAGTTGGGAAATTGACAAGACAATTCATTTTTCTGTTCCATGTACATTCTCATTTAGCAATTATATCTAAAACCCTAATTTCTCTGCTGCAAACTGTTTGTGAATATAGGTTCAATTTTTACCATGAAGACAGCCTTTCTCTATCTTGATTTTTCAGGGTTTGGAATTTTTTCCAACAAATTAAGTTCTTTGAGAAAGCAATGACAAAATAGGTATTGACTTGATCAGCACAAACAAATTCATGTGAAGAAAGCAACGTACATACAGAAGAGAAAATATTTGAACTTTTTTTTTTTTTAGTTGTATAGTTTGGATCAATCTCTGATAAGTGAAAAGCAGAGCTTAGGAATAGCAGTCCACCTAAGAAACTGCCTTCTACATTGTATGGAGATGCTGCTCACGGACAGTGCAGGAGACATACTTTTTATTCTAAAAGTTGAACATTTTACAGTCCACTGAAAGTCACAAAAAAAAGAAAAAAAAAAGTAGAAGTGATTTTACTGGAGACAAAAATATCCTGTACTTATCTTCAGTTTTGATACTGGCCGAATACATGTGCCAAATTTTCCAGTTTCCAGTTATACAATCTAATTAATGTTTGCTTAGGGTTTTTTGGTTTATTTTTTTACAAAGGAATTCTAATCACTTGTATTTTGCAATATTTCTAAAAAAATCTTTGAAAAGTCAGCTTCAAAGCTGGCAGTGGGGTTTTCCAATATTTTTTTTGTTGTTGTTAAAAAAAACCCAGTACTCCTCAGTTTTGAAACTGGCTGCTTCGACCTCACTTATCCCAATAACTAAAAATATCTAGACTATTTTAGAAGATGCGGCAAAAGTCATTCAAAATCATTCATACAAGGATGCTGGGGAGGGACTCTTCATTAGGGACTCCAGTGGTAGGACAAGGGGTAATGGCTTTAAACTTAAACAGGGGAACTTTAGGTTAGATATAAGGAAGAAGTTCTTCACAGTGAGAGTGGTGGGGCACTGGAATAGGTTGCCCAAGGAAGTTGTGAATGCTCCAACCCTGGCGGTGTTCAAGGCCAGGTTGGACAGAGCCTTGGGTGACATAGTTTAGTGTGTGGTGTCCCTGCTCATGGCAAGGGGGTTGGAACTAGATGATCTTAAGGTCCTTTCCAACCCTAACTATTCTATGATTCTATGATTCTATATAGTTTGAAAAATATGTATTGCCATTAGAAAAATTGTTGAGAACACTTACATAAATCTTTATCTTTGAAAAGCCCTGGAGTTATCATGAAGCTGAAAAATACATTTCTATATGCTCCAGCTCTAGGCAGGGGAAATATCCTTCTGCTAGATACATTAGCTCCTATAATTGTGTCATTCTGTCCATAACTTGCCAAAATATAGGGTCCTTCACCAAGACCTATGGGGAGAAAAAACAAAATAGAAGAAGAAAAATTCTCCTTACATAACATACAGAATCTTAGCTAACATAATATATTGTCTTAAATATTTCACCACACTTGGAATCAAATACATTGGAATTACAGCTCAATGCCTCAAGATATTACGCTGGAGTAGGTCTGGATCTGTTCAATGTACTCCCTTATTCTTTGCCTGCTGCCCAGAATACAACAGATACAATGTGAGCACAAAGAACTGTGGGTAGCTGTCCTTACAAAATTACCTGTACCAGAAAGCAACCAGGGCTGCTTTTTTATGGTGTTTAGTCTTTTACATGTCCTTATTTCTATAATTTGAAAGTTCAACAGAGCAACTTCAATGTTATTTCCCAAATAGACACTGAAGCTACTCTAAGATCTACAAGGAATTTCTCCCACCAAAAAACAGATTTCAAATTATAATGCCGTAGTTCAATTTCTGGCACAATATTGCTTAAGTAGTTGCCTAGTTCATCTTTCCCACAAACCACTTGCTTCCGCCTCCCTTACTGCCCCATTTATTATGCCATCCTAAGTGCTTCAGCAGTGAAGTGGTCCAGCTGAAAAGCAACTAGCTAATTTTTCCAGTCTGGTTCACCACATCATCACTCAAAAGCTCATGCCAATAGAAAAGTGACAACAGCCTCAGCTGGTACTGCTGCCAAAACAGTGCTGGCCTAACCATGCCCTGCAGCAAACCTCTGGAGCTACTTCTGCTGGGCTGGAAAGGCTTACAGGGATACATATAGATAGAATAGCATCCATCTTTGTCACTATATCCAACTGAAAGAACCAAGAGCAGCATACTTCTAAAACCTTACCTTGTGATAATAAACAAAATATGTACATTTTGTAAAAGCTTTTGATTCTTACAGTGAAAAGACTGAACCTCTTCCCAGCCTAAGACAGCTCCTTTCAAATGCGAATCTTCCAAGAGGGAAGGAATTCTCATAATAATATTTGGCTCAGCTAGAAGTTAAACACCGATTTCTAAATAAAACTGCTTGAAAATAACTACTGTTTTTATATGAAAGCTCATATGTACATGAAGCCCACAAATTTGCCACTTTTAAAGAGATGGCAAGACAATTTATCTTAAAAAGACTCTTTATTCCAGATCATTGATTGTTTATCCCTACGTATTAACAGACATTTTGCCTAGGAGTTGAGCAAAAGCAGGAGTGAGCTGTAATTGATAAAGTTTCCTTAAAGATTCGACAGTTTGAAGTCATGCAGAACAAAAGAGAATCAGAGAAGCCATCTTAGCCCCAAAAAGTGTTTTGCTGGCATTTGGTGGTGGAAACGTGTAACACCATCCTTGACCTTAACTGTGGTAGGCAACTAAGCACCACACAGCTGCTCACTCACATCTACATGCTCCTGTATTGGGCCAGACTCCTTGGAGGAGAAAAACTCATCCTATATATGATGATCATTATAGGATGCAAGTCGCTAAAAAGATGTATCAAAAGTCACATTAATTTCATTGCGTTTAGACAAGTTTCCCTTCCTTTTCAATATCTTGCTCTCCACAAAGCACATGCATGGTATCCAAATATAAGAGGGGATGCCACAGGAATTAAGAATTCCTCATTCTAATGAAATGTCCTTTATAGTACAATACTTGAGAGACTTACACATAAAAACCTGTAACCTTTCAGTTTTGAAATACAATAGATCCCAGTTCTTAAATTTCCAGTACAACTGCAAGGTAACATCCTTATATTGCTTCTTCCTGACTGCCGAAATGTGCTGCAGGGTGCATTTATTCACCCTCATGTTGAATATGATGAGGTTATTAGTTGAGGCATTAGGGATTACTAAGATCATTCAACACAGCTGGGCCACTGACCTTTACTCATTAAAAATAGAAGCAATTTAAAACTACATACACTAAGTCAAAGAAAAAGCCCATCAATTAATTCAACTGAGGTTTTAATTGAATCAGAGAAATGTCTTTTATATGATAATGAAGAAGAAAAACAAAGCAGGCCACATCAGAATGAAAATCTAGAAGATAGTTGCATACTATGACAAATGTTCATGAAATTTTGAGGCTTTTTAATTTCTACCCCCCAAATTGTGCCGAATTAATTATTACTCTGATTTATGTAATTCTGATTAACTCAGTATCATCAGAGATGCATTATATCCACACCATTCATTTCTGGAGAAATGCACTTGAATTTCTCTGTGCCAAAGACAATTAGTTTAGTGAGGTGAAAATACAAATGTTAATAACCATGTGTAACCTTCTGAGATGCACACTAATGCATCAGTATTTGAATTCCTTAGTCATGCAGGATTGTCTATGTTTATATAGCACAAATCTCAAGTAATACATGAGATATTGCACAGAAAAGAAACAGTATTTTAGACAACCATAGCAGAACAGGAGGAAAGAAAAAGTCAAATAATGATATAATGAGGTTAAATAGACAAGGAGTATGTTGCAAAATGACATATAATGCTCCAGGCTGCTCATACAAGTCAGCTCTCCTTTTGAATGGAGTTGAAGGTCCAGTGAGTTCAAGGCATTGTGACTATGCAATCTTACCCTACAGAAAGGGAAAAGAGAAAACCTCCAACACTGCTACAGCTGACAGAGATTCTTCTCAGTACAAGCTGTGAAGGGTTTTATATGCACAGTTCATTGCATCACATTTCATCTGAGATGCCAGATATGTTGTTTTGCATACAACTATGATGTTTTTTTCCATGCCACCACCGTCCCTGGGCACAGAGCAGAAAGGTTCATGGGGACTTGCTTTGCTAACTTGCTGAGCTCATTAAATTCACATACCCAAATCAGGAGTACAAAAAACTACAACCTAACCGGGGAAAGAGAGAAATTATCAAACTATGCTTTCCTCCTGGATTAGTCTGAGTGAACCGATATAAGAAAAATATGTCTTGAGTATTTGTTTTTAAAAGAGAAAATAAGTGAGGGGGGAGAAATCAACATTCCAAAATAGCATCATACAGAAAGAAATAGGTTAGAATAGAAAACCTGAAAAGTGGATTCAGCAAGGTATATGAATATGAGGATGAATCAAGGATATTAATATCAAATGCTACATACCTTGGTTGTAATAATCACAGTCATAAGCTAAAAGTAATGAAAACAAACACATTATTATTACTAAGTAACATCAGAATCTATGCATATCTGCATCCTAAAAATGTAAAGTTCACTTTCATCAGAGGAAGTTTCAGTGAGCGATTTCCTTAGGCTTTTATTTAGTGACATACAGCTATATTTAAACAGATGTCCCAGGACGGCAGACCTAAAGCATGAAATATTCTACTTTTTGCTGTCTGTGAAAAGTAGAACAGACTGAATCTCTTTGCAGCCCTACACACAACACGGGGCATAACCCAAATCTGATATACCAGTGCCTTTCCAACAGTCTCTGTGCTGGCACATCCTAAGCTCAGCCAGTCATCTTCGTAAGACAGCAAATTTGGGTGTATAAAACTAAGAGCTGACACACAGATAGTTTGAAAAACGTGGAGGACACTTATTATCTACCTGTTTCTGTCATATTTGTAATATTGGGCAGCAAAAGGCCAAAGATGCCTCAAAGATGAGCTCCAGTGTAAGGCTAGCCCAGGTACATACCACAGAGGGAAGGAGATCGCCAGTGAATTGGTGCTCCTTGCTGGCAGCACTTGTGGGCATAAGCTGCAATACTGGTACACAAGCACTCGCAGTCCCCACCAAGATTGCAGTTGCACGTATCTGTGTGACAATTTTTGACAAAAGAAGTCACATCAATCTGGGGAAAAAATAAATAAATAAAAGAAAGAGAGGGTTGGAGACTTAATTGCACGAGCTGTACAAATTCCCGTTGCACTATTTTCAGCAGAAGTGCTACCTCTGGATTAACCGGAAGAATTTGACACAAAAATAACGTATTTTCTAAGGTCTGGGTACGTTCCTATACAAAAAGTACACTTTGAATGGTCAGCTTGTACCTACGTTACAGGCCAAGAAAAAATTTCAGTCAGTGACTATTAACAAGTATGTCTGTCCACGCACATGCTGTTCACCAGTTTTGGAGAGTATATTGAAGCTGGCAGTTCTGATTTTACAAGGCAAATACTGCCATCTATAGTTACCCTGTCAGTTTTGCATGAACAACAACGAAGTCTCTGCAGAGAGCTGCAGCTCTGATTATAAAGCATTTAAAGTAACGATTTGTAGAGGGAGTTTTAATCAGTGAAAGAAAGATTGAGTGATATTTTGCAGAAAAATATTCCTGCACTTATAAAGATTTTAATATACTCTGCCCACAAACCTTCGTTAGATCAGAAACCCACATCCCCACTCTAAAATGCTATCACATTCATGTTTTCACATGATACATTATTTCTTTTTTGTAATGTTGATCGATGTTTCCAAAACAGTGTTCTTACTACTCAACACATGGAATGTTTAAAGCAATGCTTTTCTTCAGTTTAAGCTCTGGGCTGGCTATCTGAGTCGTAGAGCCCTTAAAAGGCACACGTCAGATTACAGAAATACCATCACAGTAACAAAGCAGCGCTTATCTAACAGAGAGACAGCTTTTCAGCTGGCAATTGCTAGACGCTGGCAGGGACATGAAGACTGTTTTTCTGCCTTCGCTGGAGAGAGATGCCATTTTGCTTTCATTCTTTTTGTCATTTTGAAAACAGTGACCACACTGGTGTGGGGGCAGGAGTGTTAGGTCCATTGAAAATGGTTCTAATAGTTTTGCTATTAGAAACCACCAAACAGGAGATTGGATCCAAAGACCTGTCTCTCATGTCTGCAGGACAGCATCTCCCTATAGGTCAGCAATTTCCTGTTGTGACAAACTGGGAGCCTCGGGTCAAAGCTCCTGCTGAGCTCAGTAGTTATGAGGAAGACTTTCTTTTCTGCAAGTGTTGAGGCTCCTCAGCCCTGATGAGTTCAGTGCTCAGCTGGGCAACCGCAACCCATCAGTCGCTGTCAGCCAGAGATGCAAGGTTTTGCTTTCCTGAAAATCGGGGGTTCCAGCCTCAGCTGAGCTTTGAGGCTGCCTGTCCCATGGGCAGGAGCTTGCCTCCATGCACATCAGGATCCTCCACCACTCACACAGCAGGAGCGGCTGTAAGAAAGATGCTCCAAGCACGTCCTGAAACCCACATCTACACTTTCTGTTCTTTCCATGCCCCCAGTGTCAGTCTCTGCTTGGGCTTTTTTCCTTGGCACCCAGTTCCCCAGCCATGCAGCCACCAGTCAGCTGCAGACATCCTTAATAGGAGGTCACTTTACCTTTACTTTTTTTAACATAATTACGTTAAATTTTTGCCATAATGTTTGCAAATTTTAATCACAATGTTGGTAAGATATAGAAAATGAATGTTCAAGAGAAAACATCTTTCTTCATGAGTTACAATAATGCAGCTCCTTAAAAACTCTCAAAAGTTCAATTTTATTTATTACTTTCTATTTTGAAAATACCCTATCACCATGTTCTCAGGCACATGCTCAAAAAATTCTTTACATAGTAACTAAAGTCAACATTAATAAATCTCTCATGTTAAGCTACTGCAACCTCCCTCAGGCAAATTCCTAACCATGTTGATATCAAACTTTAGTCCTGAAAGTCAGGAGGTTCAGCTGGGATATCTAATACTCATTTAGTATTAGTATTCATAAAGAAAATAAGAGGCCGAGACAAAATATCGTAGTGGTTCTTACTTGCACAGGTGTAAAGAAGCATTTTTGATAACTGAATAGTTTTGAGAGGCTAAAATCAGATATTGGGAAAAATATATAGAGCGTGTCCTGTGTTAATAAAGAGTAGACTAAAATGGAATTAAAGATTCCTGAACAAGTTATTGTCTAGACTGAAATTAAGGACATTCTTGTAACTCAAGTCTCAGGCTCAGCCAGGTACTGAGAAAACAAGGACACCAAACCTCAGAGTTCTGATAAAAAGCAGATGATAAGCTGTCAGCCAATTAAAAATACCGATAGTTCTGAAGCTGAAATCTTGCTTTCTCATATTTCTTTCCATATTGAGCAGGCAGTTAACAAAATAAAATTATTTGAGATAAGCTGTAGGTACATCACACAAATGTTTATTTTAGAATCCTGTAATATATACCAAAAAAATTAAAAATTTAGTTACCTGTATAAATAAAAGATATAAATAAAACCTGAAGAGAAGAGAATCCTCTTTGTCTAGTCAACTAATTCATGGCTCACAGTTATCACTAGCATGTTTAGGCTCCAGCCTTGAAAGGAACAAGGAGCTCTGCACAAACATGGCCCACCCACACAGAGATACTTGCAGGGCTCTACTCTGTATCCTCCACAGCATTTGGACTGAGGGGAATGTCAAGAAGAAATTAATTACTCGAATTTTAATATTTTCCTACACAAAAGCACATCTTGGATATTTAATAAACTTACCACGTTGCGACAAGGTGCAAAAACATCACTGTATAGAACTGAGCATTCCTTTTTGGCATAAGGGAACTTCCTCTGATGTACCTCACATGGCCTTAGTGTTTCATTTGGGCTCTTGCACTTAAAAACAAGCAAAAACACCACAAGCATTTTATACAAAGTTGTGTTTACCATGGACTCAGGCACACCATAGTATCACATAATTCAATACCTGCATACTCAGAAAACAAAAATAAAACTTAAATTCTATCTACTTCGTCTCCCCCTTTTCCCAATTTGTTGTTATAACCGAAAACATTTGCACAAAAAAAGAATCTTTGTGTTTTGTTCTGAAGTACTAAAATGTTCCTGTTGTCTGCTCAGCACATAAAGACAAAATGTTTTCTTTGTGACACGTTATAATCATTACCAGAGCAACCAACTGTAACGTTACAAACAAATACGTGGTCCAAATCCATCCCTGGTGGTTTTGCACTGACTTTAAATGGAGCCACGCTACAGATGGCTTTAGCCGTGTAAGTTCAAATAAAGAAGCAGTGGTAGGAAGAGCGCAACCCATAAAAAAAAAGATATAATCCAAGATCATCACGATAACTCAAAAACGGCTGAGTTACAAGTCCCTCTCTTACAGTGCCTCTTCCAGAAGAAAGACTTGCAGAGAGCCTTGTCCGCTTTATCACAAGCGGACAGAAAAAATATAACAAAACAACACTTAGCTCAGAAAACACGAGTTCATCCAAAACCATACACTCTTGGTGCAGCAGGGAAGCCCAGGAGGGGCTAGTGACGGATCCATAGGCAACATTGGGGTGTTCTGATGCAGTCTCAGCTGCAGTGGAGTTGCCTGCACTACCCTCATGTGCAGATCCTTGGATGTAGCCATGGGGGGACATGCTGCCGCACTCAGGAGGGAAAAACCCTGGCAGCATCCCATGCTGCACGGTGCCAATGCAAGCTTGCTTGCCAGTAGCACAGTTGGGTTCTAAGCCTCCAGCTATCAAATACGCCTTTGCAGTACTTAGATTTTGCAGAAAAGATGACGAGGTTCACAAGGTTCCATCTCTATGAAGGCCAAAGGTCCTTTCTGAAAATACCTTTAATTTCTACTGCAGAGATAGATGAAGTGTCAAGTCTGGTTGAGTGTAGGCTGCCTACAAGGCCAATATTAAACTCAAATTCAATGAGTGCTCTGGC
>NW_009931960.1:0-275 GCF_000696875.1 Nestor notabilis
TGGCTGATCACACCCCGAACATGGGAACTGGGGACTCTGCCGCAAAGTTAGTGCTCCTTCGCTTTCCCTCTGCTGCATGAGAGCACGTACACATGTGTTTAGATGGGCAGACATGCAGGGTGTTCTGTCAGCTAGCCTGGGAGCAGGAACAGGTAACGGGAAATCCCCGTGCCACGCTCCAGTCATCTAGAAAATGCCCGGCTGCCACAACTTCTTGGTCCTTTGGCATCAGCGGCTGGGAATTATTCCGGAGGCCTTCCGCACCCCCCCCCTGG
>NW_009931960.1:292-36410 GCF_000696875.1 Nestor notabilis
GCCCCTTGGCTGCTCCGTAGCGTTAGGCAAATAATCGCATACTGGCAACTGGGTGTGAATTTGAGCAGTCGAGCCAGAAGGATTTATTAAACGATCAGCTTGCTAGCCTCCCTTGAATCAGTTCAGTTTCTGTTGCGATATATCTTGTAGAAAACGCTGTAATCTTTGAATTTTAGAGCGTAATGTACAGCACACATTCATACAGTGTTTCATTAACACTATATGAATGGCACAAAGGAATACAAATCAGCTGTTGTCTCCCCTTGCTACTCTAGGTGAGGTTCACAGTGACTGTTGGTCATTTAGCATCTATTTAAGGAACAGCAATGAAGGGAAAATACCCAACTCAAGCTGAGTGCATTTATGTTCCTATGTAATTTTGCTAGACCTCAGCTGTTCACTGTTCACATTGAAAATCTCAGCAGTCTGGTACCTAATTTTGGATTTCCCTTTTTTTTTTTTTTTTAATTTTTTTAACAGAAGACTGTGGTAGAATTCTTGTCCTACAGATGCTTGGCTGAGCAGCTGAAACATTAACCAGAAAAATGCTTGCCAAGCCTCGCACCTCTGGTTTGGAGGGAGGTATCAAGACTTGGTGTGGTTCCTATATGGGAGGTGGGCTTTTTATATGGTTGGGTTTGGGTTTTTTTTTTCACTAACAACATTCAAATCTGTTAGTTTTAAATGCTGCTTTTCAGCTAGAAATTGGGACTTGGGTTGTGGGAGAAGCTGAACGAGTGAGCCTGGAAAGGCGAGCTGTAAGCTGACACAAGGAGGGCAAGAATGTTTTGGAGGAAAGTGACCCTATAGTTAACATCTGTCCTGAAGATGTTAACTTCATCCATCATGACCATAAGCCCCATGGTGCTTGCACAGTACGATAGGCCTGATTCAAGCACTATTGTTTGAGTGATCTACTGTGGTTTTGTAATTCTTTGTAATTCTGTATAGCAGAGGAAGATTGTGGTTTTGCTTACCTGAAAGCAGATACCTCTTAAGGAAGTGGCATGCTTGAAACTTGCTTTAAACTATGGTACTATAATTCCTTGAGAACCACTCAAAAGGTATGCGATGGGAGGAGAGAAAGAGGGAATCCTGGGGCTCTGCTAACACACCTTTTACTGAATTCTTTATGGTCAAAGGTGACTTTTTTTTTTGTTACCCCCACCTCGCCCCCACCCTTTCCCCATTCTGCCTGGCTCATGAGTTTTTGGATTCAGCCTAATAGTTGTCCACGGCTTCCATTAAGTCCGTATTTTATCTGTTCTGGATGTTTTCCCTCAGTTTTGGCATATTAAGATAAAATAAACTTATGTCTTGTCTTACTGATGAATATTTAGTGTAAACAACAGAAGGAATAGCTAACATCTCTGAGAATGAAAGCCAACGGCAGGAATAGACTGTAAGCATTTCAGTGCTTTGAAGCCAGCCTGTGTACTCAGTGCGTTTTTCATTCCTACAGCACTGATTGCTAAAGAGGATGCATATAGCTGCTTATTTTACTGCAGCTTACTGTCATTGATGCTAATGACAACATACAGGCAACAGTGTTGACCATTGTGCAGTAGGACTTAGCGAGGATTTTGCACAGTTGTAAGTGGTTTATTTGAGCTTTTAATAATGAGTAAGTGTTTCAAAGGCACTATTTTGAATGTTTTTACAATTTCAACAGTGCTGTAGGAGGGACATTATATATTAAAAAAAAGCGAAAGTCTACTAAGATGATCCCTTTCATCCTTAAAGCGGAGTATTTAAAGTACTGAGTAGCATTTTAGAAACAAAAAAAGTTTCAGAAACAGAAAAAGGAATCCACAACTTTTAACTGTAGAATTACCATATCTAGAGTTCTGTCTCTTTTATTAGTGGATTCAGTAAAATGCTTGTGCTGCTTTAACCTCTAAGGGAAAGGAGAAAGGTACTGGATTGTCTTCTTCCTGCTAGTTACAAAATATGGAATTAAATGTGCAAATGAATTGGTTTTAAATCACCTGACTAAAAATTCCTTCTCTCTAGTCCAGTTCCATTCTCTTGAGTTTGCTGATATTGTCAGCTCACAGCCCCTGTCTGTCAGTAGTAGTTGTCTTTGTCCTCCAAATAACTTTGTGTTTAAAATTAATGGGCCTTTAAGTATGCCTTCCCTTAAAAAAAGATGAGTGTATTTATGAAACCTGCGGTTACAGATTTATCATTCTTCCTCCAGAAAACGAGGAGAAAATTCCGGGGATGTACAGTGATTACACTGAACTTTGGTAGCTGAAGCTACTGAAATTTCAACCTAGGATATATGGAACAACAGTAACATGAAGTGCAAACAGAATTCTTTCCCCCAGCTCCTGCATCCATGTGTCTCTACTCAGAAAATACATACTTGATTCAGTAAATTGTATGCAAACACAAGAATTATTCTTATGCCTTCCTTCTAAGGTATATCTCTAACTTGAGTTAGTAGATCTGTAAGGGACTTGGGAGTAGTTTCTCACTCCATGCTTTGGGTAAGGCAGAACCAGTAGTTATTTGCAGTTTCTGATAGTTGTTGGTCAGAAATGTTCTTGACAAACTCGGACGTTGAGATCCTTTTTGGTTTTTTGTTTTGTTTTCTTGGCACTTCGTGATTTGGAATTGCATATAAGAAGGAAAATGGGAAACTTTGACAGTGCTGTGGTAGATGTTTTTAGTGACAGTAACAACTGCGCTGATGAAATATGGATATATGTTCAGTTTTGATCCGTTTTTACATGTCACTGATACTAATTCTAAGGATAATGCTTTTGCTCAGGGAGCCCTGTCTGAAAATGCAGTCTGAATTTGTAAGTTGAAGAAGGAAAACAGATTTGTTGTGGAACATATAAATGAACAATAAGCACTTTCTGGTTATGTAAGTGAAGGGAAAGGAAGGAAATACTGTCACCTGGTGAGTGGTTTACCTGATTTGGTAAAGAGTAAGTGAGTTCAGCACAGTTAAAGAGGGGGACAAGACATTCACAATACAGTCAGAAGAGCTCATAAGCCTCATGTCTGCTTTTGGAATAGAATATGTGACTGAGATCTGGCCACAGTTACCTACAGTGTGGAATAGGAAAATGTGGAATGACATCCAGCTGCTAAAGATGTTAATGATCATGAATGATTTTTGCTGGAGGATCAGATTGATTAGTGCTGAATTAAGGGTTTTGACTCTGTTTAATATCAGTGGAATAGAATTACAGCAGGATAAAAAGATGCTTAATTCATCACAGTATAGAGGCAGAATTAATGAGTGCCCTGTAGGTATGGCACAGCTTCATTGGGGGATCAGAAGCACAGAAAATATGGAGATAGAAGATGATGGAGAAAAAAACAGGAAGAAAAAAGAAGGGTGAGGCCTGAGATTTAATCAGCTGGATTTGAGCTCTTTGCTCAGGATGTCCTCCAAATGGATCAAAGGATTAATGGTACTTGCTGCTCATGTCTTGCAGTCATCTACAGCTTACATTTGGCTATAGAAATACAAGTACATTGTAGTATTGCAGTTGGCAGTTGTCAAATACCAGTTAAATACCCTGTCTGTACTTTGACTGCTAAGGTAGCAAAAGACTTTGGTCAATGCAAATTTGATTTTTTTATACTGTATTTTGCAAACACCACACTTTTCCCTGTTTAAGTTCACTGGTTACTTTCAGGAAAGTTTTGAAACTGGGAGATGAAGCAAAATAGGCTTTGGATTTTTAGCCACTAGCACTGCTTTATGTTTCTCAAATTTTATTTTCTTTCTTTCTCAGACTTTCAGTGTCAGCTGCCATTCTCCACTTCTGAAATTGAACTGAAGTCTGTGTTAAGAATGACTGGTTAACTCCATGTAGTGTCTAGTGTACTTACAACCTGTAGGTTTTGTGCCTTGAAATTTAAACCGTAGCTGTAAGGTGAAAATGTAAGGTGTATAGTGAGGATATAATTGTTAGATAAGATTGTGTTTTCAATTAAAGATGAACAGTACTTGATACATAGTAACTTCTTGGGTATTCTTCTCAGGGTACACTCCGATTGCTAAAAACGATCTGGTCAACAACTTCTCTAGAAGTAGCTTTCAGTCTTCAGTTAGTCTGTGTGACTTGGAAAGTAAATGGGAGTTTGTAAAGCAGGAAGATGGATCAATCCTTGGTCATACTCAATCCAAAAGCGGTGGTTTCATGATCTTAACTAAAAAAGTACCAGATAGCAGCTTGCTGCTGGGGTAGGTGTGTGGTGGTGTAGTTTGATGGGCACAGGGTTAAAAGGAGTTCACTGAAACATTCACAAATACTGTCAAATCCAGATGCATGGGTTATCGATGACTATTTATGCCAACCTTCAGTCTACTTATGCCAACCTTCAGTCTTTCAAGAAATATTTCTGTTACTTTTGTCCTGAAGCGAAGCACTGGTGGCAGTCTCTGCTTTATCACTCAGAATCAATGCAAACCACTGCTCTGTCTAGGAAAGAGGTAGTTTTTATTCTAAGTACTGATTTTTTTCTGAAGAACTGTTGCAGGCAACGATAAAACTCTTGTCACAACTATAAAACACTTCTATGTGTACTGAGAGCTGAGTTGAACTGCATCTACAGATCAGTGTTTCACAGTTTAAAATAACGTTACAGAGATAAAATATGTACTTAGTTTTGTGGATCAGATCCAAGATGTTAAGCTGTATAAAGTTTGAGAGAAACTGCTGTTTATAGATGTGGCTGCAGAGTTTCTGACTCAAATGTATCTTATTTTCCCATTCCAAAGTTTTAAATATTTAGCAAGTGTACTTAAAGTACAGAAGCAAGATTTTGTGTGTTTACTTTCATCAAAGCTTTAAAAAATTAATTGCTTTGTCCTATCTTTTTTAATCTAACCATTACATTTAGTGTAAGGTTCAGGAACTTGATTTTGGGTTTAAAAGTAAAGCAAAATTTAATGTTAGAAAACTAATACCAATTTTTTAGGTGAATTTTATCTTCCAAAATCTTTTGGGTTTTGTTGTAGCAATCCGTCTTGCCATATCTCTAGTTACATGGAGATAAATGCCTTAATTTTTCCGATTAAGTGAGCAAGAATAAAGATTTCCAGAGAAAATGAGCTATAGTTCAGGAAGTGGATATCACTGAATTAAGGTCTGACCCAGTGCAAGGTGCATAGCAATGTGGCTTCTCTTCTTAGCAAACTGATTGCATGATGAAGTTGTGGCAGGCAGGTTTGAGATACTGTGGTGCCTTTTAGCTTGCCAATGCAGCATTTCTAATGGCATGGCTTTCTCCCAGTGTGGAAGACTACCAGCAAGTGTGGGATGAATTTCCCAGGCTTCTCTGGTTGTCCTTTCCATCCTGGGCTTTTTCCTATCTTTTGTAGCACAACTTTCTGTCCTCAGTCACTATTGATTTTTGCAAACATAGGCTGTTCAGCAGCACTGACTACTGAATGTGCTGTTCCTGCTTCTGTCTGCCTGGGGCTCAGGGTAGCAGGGAATGATGTTTCTGGCTCAGAAATTGACATCTACATTGGCTGAAGTCCTGCATATGTCCCAGCCTGATCCCTAATTCTGATGAGCACTGTCTGCAAGCTGTGTAATGAAACAGAGAGGCTCTAATTATGTGATAGTCTGCTAGTACTGAACTGTAAATGGCATCCTGATGCTTTAGCAGTGGAAGGCTGATTCTTAATGAATGCAGTATCTCAGGCGAACAGAGCTGTAAGTTTTTAATGACTTCTGGAGGACAGGTCATGATTTTATAATTATCTCCATCTCTGAGTATATGGGAGTATCATTCCATTCCCCTCTCAAAGAGTGTTACCGTGTTTTCTCCCACATTGTAGAAATTGCTTAATAGTTAGGATTGGTGTGTCACTGGTGTTTATTTTAAGCCATTGTAGACATAAATGCTTTTTAACCCTTATTATTCATATGCTATGTGACTACTAGTAAGTGAATTCACAACATTTAAGCTGATATTTATTAATGACAGGATGCACAGCCTGACCTACTTTTCTGTGCAGTATCAGCAGTGAATGTAACCCCTTGGAAGAGAAATTAGGAAACTGCCAGAAAGACTAGTATAAATGGTTCACAGAAGACTACAAGATTGAATATTATTGAATAATATAGAAAATCTGTATCACTGAATCTACTGAAAAATATAAAATTTGGTTTAAATAAATACATCATGTGTGCTGTTCGGAAGGTGGAGAAAATAGCAAATGTTTCTGTGATCAAATCCAAGATTAGAGGAGTTCTTTCATGTTAGAAAATTATTTTCCATGGAATTTTGTTAAGTAGCTCAGCCAGTCTCTTCATAAACACCACTTGCAGTAAGGATGGAGAAAAAAGATGGTAAGTTTTAAGATAGTGGCATCTCTCTTCGGCCTTACCTTTTCTACTTTAGTCTCTTATACTGGTTGTAACTCAGGAGTGTACAAAGTAACTTTGAGTTATACTCAGGTGGTAGAAGAGATTAAAATGACAAGATGTATCAAAAAAAAAAAAAAAAAAAAGGCTTCTTGTTCTGCTGGGATTAACTGGGCATCTTTGGGCACTTACATTTTAGCCTTCAGCTCCTGACTGTCAGGAACTTTCAGCTTCCAGGCTAATACCACAGAAGGTGAAAAGTCTACAGGTGCAGACTCTGAAAAGTGCATTCCATCCCAGAGGAGGGCAGAAACTGTGAAGTGGGCTTGCAGTCAGGTAGAAATCTGAATTTGGATTTTTTAGTTGTGTTAGTCCTTTACTTACAGATGTGGAAAATGTAAAAGTCTCAGACACATTCATTAGTACATTTTATCCAAGGTGAGGGTGTGTCTGTGTGAAAGATGACAACTGCTTTCACAGCAGTGTTCTGTGCCATTCCGTTGTTAGGAGAGAAAAGTACCACAAATCATTGTGAAAGGTTGGTGGATTGTAGTTTGAAACTGGTGATTCTGCAATGTATGCTTGGCTGTGGCTTTTTAATTAGCAGAGAGCAGTTATTCCAAGAAGACTGGCAAAATTTCTGCACACCTTGCTGACCATACCAAGTGGAGAAACAAAAATCAGAGTTTGGGTAGTGGCTAGTTTGCCCTAATCTGAGAGCTCCAGCACCTTGAAATTACACATTAGCTCTAGAGATGTCTTTCAGTTTTTTGCTAGTGGATGACTGTTTACTTACAATTCTGCAGTTCTTGCGCATTATTGTACTGCAGCATCTCTGCTCCTCAAAGTTCCCTCACTCTGTCAACATGCTGAAGTTTAGTACATCAGAGTAGGACAGTATGGCTGCTTGGCCTTTCAGTAGGAGTTGCCTTGTATCTGCTGTTTAAAGACCAGCCTTGTGCAGCCTTTTTTATTAGGACAACAAGAGGGGATGAGAGATCCATATAGCTACTGTCCTCTTGCTCATAGTTGTAGATGCCAGTATATTACTGCTTAATTGGTATGGATAAACATGTGGTTTGGGTGGAGAGGAAAGAGCACCATGAAGTTTTTGATCATTTGAGAGTTTCTGAGTTATCTGTTGCAGGATGGTTATTTTTTAAATATAACACGACTGAGGGTGGAATATAGGTGTAAAGAAAAAGATATATTCTCTTTCATAAATGTGGTGACATACATAACTGTGTACTTCACTCCATGCCTGACATACTTGCATCTCTCTTACTATCCCCAAATCCTGTAATCTGTGGGCAATTTCTTAAAGGAAATGCAGCTTTTGTCTACTTTGGATTTTTATGATTTGGAAATCTAAGGTTTCACTGAGTATTGCTGCAAAACCACTTCTGGAGTCTGACACTGCCTCAAGAACATAACATATGTGAACATTAAAACCTGTACAACCACAGTTAAAGAAATAACTGTTCTGCAGAGGTGGCTTTTCTTGGGCTGAACTTGGGCAACTTCAGATAGATGCAGATGCTAGTTCTCAGGAAATGGGAGCCAAAAAACGTACTAAGTAATTGGCATTGTCTACCTATTCTTGTGATGAATGTACACAGCAGAAAAGCTGGATAGTGTGTGGCCTTAAGCTTGTATTTTTTAGTGATTGCTCTCCCCGCTTCAGTTGAAAAAGAGAAGTTTAAAATATTCAGTTACATCATTTGTATTTAGCCATCATTTTTACTCTTTCCTTTTTTCTCATTTTCCAGTGACAATGACAAATATTGGAGAGAAAGGTAAGTGTTTTTTTGTTTTTGTTGTTTGTTTTTTAGGTATTTGTAAGTGAAATTCATGTATCAGGGTTTACTAGTAAAATTGAGGTACAGATCTAACCTGTTTTAAATAAGTAAACTTTTTTGTATTACTCAGCTCCTTTTATTATCCTGCTGTTCCTGAATATTGCTTTAGCTATTCCAAATAGAGATAAAAAAAAAATTAGAACTTTTAACTCTACTTACTGGCTTTCTGAAGTGTCAACTAATCTTTATTTACTGAACAAGTAAAGGTCATGTAAAACCAGGACTTCTAAAGATGAGCAGTGTGTTTGTGTGGAGTGCAACATGCTTAAGTGGAAAGTGATTTTCTTCTGCATTTCTTCTGTCTTTGAAGAAACAGGAGCCTTCAGATACATAACCTTTTCAGAAGATAATAAAACTGCCTGATTGGTTGTCATTAGAGTTTGTAACCCAAGGCTGTAGCATGTCTAGATTGCTTTTCCAGATGCTGTTTTAATACCACAGCACAAACTGGCAGTGTAAAGTGTGGGGCTGTGAAGGTTTGGCAGGAAGGGCTTGGGCTAAAGAGACAAACTGTATGCATTTTACACTTGTGTTAATTCCAGCAGGTTTTGCTGTGTCATTGGTGACTCCCTCACTTCTTCTAAGTGTTTGCTAATTAATAAACATTTGCTTGAAAACTTTTCAGTTCAATGATCTCTCCCCAAGTATGAATGCGTGAGCGTATCTGCAAACTTCAGCACCCACGGACTTTAAAATAATTCCAGTTTCTTGCTGCTCCATAGTGTGTGTGTGGGAAAACGAGTGTGGTGTTAAGCACTGCTTACAAAACACATTAGAATTATGAGCAAAATGCATCAGGAGCATTACATTTCCTTATTTTTAGCTTGTCAAACCCTTGATGAGCTTCAGCCAGTCAGGAGAAATTTACCCTGGCTGTACTTCTGCCGTATGTGTTTTCAAGGGGCAAATAAGGCTCAGCCCCTCTGCAGGTCGCTGCAAATTTCCAGGCAACTCTAGACATACATACTAGCTAATTGTTAATGGGTGGTCTGCAAGCACAGGATACACTGTTCAGAGTCATTTGGGGCTTTTTCCCCAGAAAAAAAAAAAAAGTAAACCAGACGGATTTCTGCGCAGGGAGCTGAGGACAGCTCTTCTTTTTCTGTCTCAAGGGAAATGAGGTTCATATGTTGGACTCTCAACACCCACAGACCCAGTGGAGCGGCTGGTAGCCCAGGGTCACTTTGTGGTGCAGGTAAACTGGTGGGTAGGTAACCTGGGAGAAGTGATTGGTCAGGCCCTGGGCCAGTTTGGAGAACAGAGGTGCATGAGTGAAGAAGAAGAGCTTAAGTCTTGTGCAGACTTTAAAGAGGAAACATGGGATAATGTCTTTAGGCTAAAATTTTGTCTTCCTGCAGCAGTCGAAGTATTTATGTGTGAAAAAGGAATTTTCTTATAAATCAGTTACCATTATTCTCACAACAGTGAAATATTGATGGAGATTAGTAAATGCATAGTGTACAGAGCTGATGTAACTTGCCCTACCTTGCCCTCACTTTATGCCATTAATATACTGTAGTTAAAAAATTACTGATTTAGTTTGTGTAAGTCAGGGGGTTTTTTAGAGTTGATAGAAATGTTTTGATAAAAATGTGGACTGTTCCCGCCAGATGCTTGTGCAATAACCAGATGGTCAATTACTGTATTATGCTTGATGGGGAGTCCAGTTCCGTTGCTTACTTATATTGATGAGATTTTTTTTCTGTTTATAGACATGGCATATGGCTCTTTTCCCCTGTCATCCCAAAAGCTTTCTGCAGGATTGCTCCTCAGATTTTGTTGGCTTTCATTTATTATTTTTTAACTGCCTAGTGAATAAGAATAAATATTTACTGTGTTGCTGCTTTTCTTGAGTAAACAAACTTCAACACCAGAAACATTTATTCAGTGTTACTTTCGAGGCAAAATTACGGAAACCAAGAACATGCCGACCTGCTGTTCCTGCATTTATACACACTATCATGCATGTGTTACAGAATATTATCTAGCACTGGATATCATTCTGTATATAAAAACATGGGCTAATCATACAAGGGCAGTATTTCAGATTGTGTACACGTTTTCCTGTATGATGTTTTTTTTGACAATGAATTTATAGAAGTCGTATAAAGGCTATTTGACCACGTAGCCGCATATAACCTTGAGCTCCCAATGGTCTTAGTTCATCTGTACCGCAGAGAAGTAGTATTTTTGACTGTTGCTGACTTAGCTGTCCTCTATTTGCTGCTTCTCTGCCTGAGTAAAAAAAAAAATACAACAAAATAATCTTTCTTGTGCATTAGAGCAAGTTAATCAGGGGATACAAGTATTGGATTTACTGTAGTGAATTCTTGGTATAGTGAGAGATTTTAAATGGAAACACACCTATCCATCCATGGCAGGCTCTTTTGAAAAGGTAATGTTACCTTTTGTATTCTAGTAAGACAACTCAGCATGGTAAATGTTGACTGACATCTATTAAAAAAATCAAAGAATAAATCACTGGCTGTGAAGAATGTAGAGTAGCAAATGAATATTTGAATTTAAAGAACCTGCAGCTTTTTAAAACCACCCTACTCTCCTCCCTCCTAAAAATTTGGAAAACAAATTAACTGGTTATGGTTACTGCTCAGGTATCATATGCATATCCACTTGAAGACTCCCCTCACTGTAGTCATTGTTTAGGTAGCTGTACTTCCTTTGTGGGATTTGGGATTTTAGGGTGGGTTTTTGGTTTTTTTTTTTTTTTTTGCATGGCTTGAAGTCTCCCTACATGGTTTATAAAGCTAAAAAAGAGGAGCATCAGTTATTTAACAAATGCATAAATGCTTGCTAAATAATTATGGGGCTCTAATAGGTTATTAACTGTTCCCCTCAAACTTTTGTAATGTATGTAGCCTGTATCATGACTTTCCCCACAAAGTCTCTATTTGTCTCATGTAAAGTTGTAGTGCAGTATTTTTGTTGTTAAGCTTTCGCAGAGGCTGTATTTACATCTGTGAGAGTAATTATCTGTGATATGTATAGCAGCCATTTGTAAGTACTATAGTATCACTGGTCTGTTTGTATTAATTCTGTTCCTTTTTGATTTTAGTTGTGTGCCTGGTTGCTTACCACATATTTTTCATGCTGTTCGTCTGGTCTTATTGGAAAACAATCTTTACGCTACCAATGAATCCTTCAAAAGAAGTAAGATAAACTTCACTTTCGTTTCTGAAATAGCCTACTCAAATGCCTGATCTTGTAGTATTTTAATATCTTAGGCTCTGATCTCATGTAGTTTTACACTGTAGAAAAATACAGATGGTCGTTAGAGCTGCTTAATAGCAGTAAGATTGCAAACAATGTAATGACCAAGACAAAAAAAATTACACCTTCTCTAAGTTTTAAAGGTTTTTTTAATTGCTTTTTAAAGTTACATTGTGTTTATGATACTAAGAAGAAAAAAGCTCTCCACTTGAGAAATGAGAGTTACTCGAACTAGCAGCTCAAATCTTTGCATGGGGCAAAAAATTGATTTCCCTGTGTTGAAGACATATTGCCTGTTGGCATCTGTTTGTCCTCTGAATTAGAACTTCTTCCTCATCTGTTTTGGTATGAAGGAATTTGAGGGTTGTGGCACAAGCACACAAGCAGGTGAGCTGATGCTGGGAAGTCACAGCTGGCTAGGCAGGAAGGGAGATAGTGTAGAACAGCTATGGAAAAGCGGTCTGAGTAAACCTATATCCTCAGTCTACGCCCAGCTAGTATAGAAGTGTTAAAGAAGGAGGATCCAGTTGTCTTGGAGAATGTTAATACACAAAACCAAGTTCAACATGATGTAGCCTCAAGATAATTGCTTTTAGTACTGTATTAGCTTTTAAAATTATTTTAATTTCATATTCTTTCTAACATGAAAAAAAACAAAGAACCAAAATTGTCAATAGCCTTGGTGAAAATCCTCCCCATGCAGCTTCGTACAACCAGCATGACTTTTTAGCCTTTTCCATCCTGTCTTTGTACAGAAACCCCACCGTCCTCAGTAGGTACATTGTCAGACAACCTCTGAGGTCGAGAAGAATCATGCTGTGGCTACTCTGGCGTTTGAAATATCCACAAAGCCAGTGCTTATTTTGGCACAGACTTGCAACTCCAGTGTCTATAAGCACCATGCCAACACAAAATAAATAGCTTGTGATTTCTGCTGTCTGTTGTGTGGAAGTTCTTTTCTGAATAGTTTTTATTCACTAATAAGATACGTAATTGTGGAAACAAGTAGATAATTCAAAGTAATTGGCATCTTCCTTGAATGTCACACTGCAGACTTTACTACAGCTTGGGGCAGAGAGGAGTGAAATAAATTAAGAACCCATTTCATCTGGTAATTGCAGCAAAGTATATGTATGTATATGGTGAGCGTAGTGATAATTAGAAGGGTTTTCAGATCACTGGGCTGATGCCAGTAAAAGACTTCCAAAACATTTTGACAAGTCTTTAGTAATTACAGTGGATTTCAAAGCTGTCATACAATGCTACTGGAGAACTTCAAACGGGATATTAAGTGTATTGAAGTTGGGTAATAGAAAACAGTGCATGGTGTTTCTGTGTTCTTCGAATTTACACGATGTTGCTGGCAATAAGTGACATCTTTGTTGTTCCATGTCTTTTTCCTGGTGTACTAGGGCAGAAGTTTGTAAAAGAACTGCTGTACCAACTATAGCAAATACTTGTTTGAAGGCTGAAAACACATGTAAAGCTTTTGTGTGTTTTCATGGATACTGCAGCTGGTGCAAACCACGCAGCCTGTACATTTCTTTTTAAGCTTATTTCAACTTCATACACGTGTGAAAAGCTCTAAAGTTCCAGCTGCAGTTTCTCTTCAAGAGACTTTGAGGGACTTCACTTCAACGTATGCCATTCTCTACTTGTGTGTACCTGTATGGCTCACCAGCTGTATACAAGCATTGCATGAAGATGGGAGAGAAGATGGGTTCCTAGGCAGGAAGATTTTGTAGGCTTAGGACCACTCTGAGAACCAATACAAAATGATGGAGCAGTAGCTTCATGGGCATCAAACAGGAAGCATTGCAAAAATAAAGTACTCTGAATCAAGTTTCTGCAGTGAGAAATCCTATGTATACCAATAAAAATCAATTCAGGTGTTAGCAAGAGTGTGTTCTTGCTAGGGATAAAAATGAAACATGGCTTGAGAAACTGATGCTAAATAGTGAAGCTCCAGCTTCTGCTGGAAGATTGTGAGCCTTGTTAGGAAGGTAGAGTGATGCCTTCTCTATGGAGGGGAGAATAAGCTCCTAACTCTATGTTTGTCTGCTTTCTTAGTTTTACATGCATCACTTCCGTTTAGGGGGAAAAAATTACTGTCATGACTAGCCTTCCTGTAGACATAAATGCTGTGCAGACGTCTTCTATTTCTAGCACAGATTAGAGACAGCCACTTTTCCTGCCAAATACGGACTTCTTTTCAGAGGTGATTTTGTATCCTGTTTCTCTGGTAGAGAGACTTTGGCATCTCCCATTTCTAGAAGCTACAGCGACAAAGCTGACTATATTGCTGTGTTGCAGAGGACTTCAGAGTGCAGGAAATTTGGACTATGTCATGTATATTGTGCATCTCTTTCAGTAATTTTTGCCCTGTCAGTTCTTACTGGAGCGATGTTTGTTGTGGCCATTTTGGGCAGTGACAGAAGTTGTCCTTTCATGCAAGAAGATGTTAAGTGGTTATTCTGTCATACAGGACACCCATCTCTTCCTTCTGTCAGCCAGTCTCTGAAGTAAAAACACATCCTAACAGCTGCTGAAGAGAACAGCAAGTCTCCAGAGAAATAAAGCTATCTTTTCTGCTATTACTAGTACTGTATTTTCTTTCAGTTAGACTGGCACCTAGCTTATATAACTATATAATATTTAGTATTACAGAAGTAAATTAACTCACCTTTCGAGGGAATGGTAAGCGCTTGATCCTGTTCTTAAAGAGTGATGCTTATTACTTCTGGAAACATTCAGCATTGCATCAATACCAACTCAGAAATAATTCTAATTTAGTCTTCAGTTGTCATAAACTAAATAAGGGGTCTTAGGAACACTGGGTTATTTGTTGTAGTACCTTGTACATGCTGCAAATCCATCATTATGAAATTAATATTTATTTCTCTTTACATCTCTACAGATTCTTAACTTGAAATTTGCTAACATATCTTTGATTTTAAAAATTATTCCAGTTTCATCTATCATATTCAGACAAGGAATCCTTAGAGAGGGAACCTAGAGGTGAATCCCAGCAAGAAGTCTTAAGACGGGCAGCCAAGGATCTTCCTATCTATACACGGACAATGTCTGGAGGTAAATAGGTGATCAGGAGACCACCAGAGGCAGGTGTCTTGATGTGCTACCTAAACTGACTAAATAAAAAATTCAAAGGTTTGGATTGTAGGGAAGATCTGCTTTTCATCCTTCATGAAATAAAAAAGTGACCTAATAACTTTAATATAACGTTATACAGCTACATTTATTCAGTGGAAACATTGTTGGAAAAAGTAAATTGCTGCATACAGTTTAGGATTTTAAAGTGGATTAACAGTGCCTTGCTAAATGTTTGCAAACTGACATTAACAAATAGCTTGTAATGCTAACAAACTGCAGAAGAGGCTGTAGCAGTCATTAACTGCATTGATTCCTTCTTTCATAGGTTGAAAAAATATCTAAAAATAATAAATTAGTCACTGTCTGCATGTCATGTATAGGTAGATAGATCACAGTAAGAAACCTAGTTGCTTATTGCTGGGTTGCAAGAACAAACTAAGAGTTTATCCTAACCTACTGATAGTGTAAATTTGTAAATGCTGGCTAGCTAAACAAATCCAGGAGATAATCTCATGTAGTAAATGAAAGCTGTTAGAATAATAGCTTAAAATAGCTGTATTGTTGAACAGTCTTTAAAGGTTTTCCCCTCTAGTGAGGGGTTTGTGTATGGGTTTTGTTGATTCATTGGGTTTTTTTTGCAGAGCTGAGGGGTTTGGAAGAAAGAGCCCTGATTAGCATGATTAGCAGAGACTGCAAAAACTGAGCTTTTTGGGTTCACTCTGCCAGATTCAGCATTGCAAGTACTTACAGAATGCAACTGTTTGTCCATGCTGAAATGTTTTCCTGAAATGTTTTCCTGCTGGGCTGAGCTGCTAGTATTTACTTTGTGCAGACCTCTAGGAATCAAAATGTGTAACTGTACATTGAGATCTAATCATGGAACTTTTTCCTTTAGCAATCAGATATTGTGACAGATGCCATCTTGTAAAACCAGACCGTTGCCATCACTGCTCTGTATGCGACAAGTAAGCAAATATTTTAAATAAGTAATTTTTCTGAATTAATGGGTTTTTTTCTTGACACAGAACCCTCCTATTTTATGCATAGATTTTTCAGGTTTAATGTTTTGGCGTATGAGCTTTTTTCCCCTGCAGATTTTTTTCAGATTTAATTTTTAGATACTTATTTCTAGGGAAGTCTGTAAGTTACTCTAATTCATTTGATGGCTTTCTTGATGCCAACATCGATTACATGGTCTTATACATTCTTTACATAATGGTTAAAATTTTGAATATTAATGAAGAACTTTCCTTAAGAATGTAACCAAAAATAGCTGATAAACAACAATTTGCTTCTTTTGTTAGAATCTGAGTAAACATCACTACCCATCTCAATCTAATCATGATGTGACTTGCATCTTATCCGAGGTAATAAACTTAATATCCTATTTTTCATTGGATAACTTGCAGGTTATTTTTTTTTTTTTTAAAGAAAGAAACAATCAGCCATCCTCCCATTTCTAACTGAAGTCATAAACCACAAGTTTTTGTTTGTCTAACACAAAAGGAAGTTCACGTCCATATTCCCCAGAAGTCTAATTGCTTTCTAATTTAATCTTTCTTTCAGCTGTTCTTCTCTATGACCTCTCTCCATTTAGCTTGAGTGGCTGTGTGGTTCTCCACTCTTGCCCTGAGTGATTTAAGTTTCTAACTTTAGAGAAGGGGCTTCCTCAGAGGTAGATTTATTCTTAGCTTTAAGGCTGTTCCAAAAGCTCTTCAGCTGATAATGCATCAAACCTCTCAACATGATTATGGGGCAGAGAAGGCTTTCTCTTTGTACAGCAAAACAGCAGAGGCACTGAAAGAGTAACTGGGCTGAAGCAGAAAGATCTTGGTTGTGTTGTATGGGATGGTGGTTGTAATGTAAGACAGGAACATTCTTGTGACCAAGCAGGGTGGAGAACACAGGATGACCTGTGTTATCCTAAGAAATGTGAGTAATTTGCAGAAGGCTATTAGTTCATAAATTTTGAAGAATACCTTAATTTTGTCCTTACTTTGTCACAATTCACTTGCTTCAGTTATATCTGATTTTCTTGTGCATGTTTTATTAATGGACAGTGATTCATTGCAAAAATGTTTGGGATTTTTTCGTACAAGGTAAGTTCTTAAAAACCTTGTGTGCCCCTGTATATATTTCTATAAAAGCAAATGATGTATTTGGTAGTAGATTTGCTTGTATCACTAAGTATATAATAACTGACCTATAGAATATAGTTCTATAGAATATATGGAAACTGAGCCCAGTTTCTAAGGCTCTGTCAGAGAATAAACAACAGTTGAAAAACCTATTCAGAATGAAGACCAAATCCTGAAGTTGAAGTTATAGGCTGCGTTTTCTTAAAAGACTGTGCTCTTGACGGAAGAAGTGTTAGGAGTTTGTGTTACCTGCAGTTTACTTTTAGGTAAACTATGTTATCTGAATTTAAATAGATACCTTTTTAAAATAGATTAGGTAACCAGTCATACATATGGGCAGTTCTTCATCTGTATGTGAATAATTTAAATCTGACACGTGACTGTGATTCTGACTTTTTTTTCTCCTTTTGTTTTTTTGCGATGCTTGGAATTCTGTTGGGTTTTTTTAAGATGCATTTTGAAAATGGATCACCATTGCCCTTGGTGAGTGTACTATTGGCTTTCCTTTCTTACTTTCTGATTCGGTAAACTCTTGAGGGGCCTGTTATGAAGGTGATGCTTCACTGTTCCTGCATTTAGATTCTTATGTGAAGTTACTGGTCTTTCAGTTTTTTACTATGTCTTCTTATCCTAGTTGCGAGGTGTGGAAAGACATGGAGTAGTGGGTTCAAACTTAAACGGGAAGTTTAGGTTAAATATAAGGAAGAGGTTATTTACTGTGTGGGTGGTGAGGCACTGGAATGGGTTGCCCAAAGAAGTGGTAAATGCTCCATCCCTGGCAGTGTTCAAGGCCAGGTTGGACAGGGCCTTGGGCGACATGGTTTAGTGTGAGGTGTCCCTGCCCATGACAGGGGGGTTGGAACTAGATGATCTTAAGGTCCTTTCTAACCCTAACTATTCTATGGTTCTATGATTTTTCTTAGACCTGTGAGTTAGGTATCTCCATGTTTTTACAGTTAGGATGAGCTAGGATTCTGGTCACTAAGAAAACTTCTTTTAAGGATTGCATATTCATGGATTTTTGTGTATTAGTGTGGCTTAGTTGCACTGAATTATTAAATACCACCCTAGGGTAAAAACCAAAGGGAAAGGCTGTGCCTCGTTCCCCTTACTGAAGCTCCTTGAGTGGCCTTGCTGGAAACAGCAAATTAGCTCTTAATTTTATGGGTTCTTTGTTTTCTTTCTACTTTTTCTTACCTCTGCTTCTCTCCTTCCCACCCTCCCTCCTTTTACTGCCATGTCAGCCTGCACAGTGTTTTGTTTTCCTTTTTTCAGCAGCCCTTAGAACCAGTGGGTAAACAGGATATGTAGTTAGTTTTATGTCAGTTTGGCAGGTATATCATGGAAATACTTAAAGATAATTGTTCAGTAAAGTTCAGGTTAAGAGGATTGAGTGGTAGATATCAGTTCTTTACCACATGGAACCAGTTGGAAAAGAAGAATCTCCTGGCAATGGTACATGGTTCTAAGCAGCTGGTTTGACCTTCTGAAATCAATTTGTCATGGGGGAGGAAGGGATGCAGGGATTCTCCTGTTTGTCTTGGTCCTGACCACAGCCTCTGGCATAATACAGTATGATTTAAGAGTCTCCCCTTACTTTGCAGCTGCGTCGTAGATAGAATTGAAAGAAATACTTAAAAATATAGGATAGAGTTGCTTCCTATATATATGTTCTTTGCTGTAGGGATATTAGCATGTGAAACTTGCTGATGCTTAGTGTTGTTAGCGTGGTTCTTAAAGAAAAAAAACTAACAAACAAAAAGCCTCAAAACAAAACAAAAATACCGACACAGATAAAACCATTGAATGTAGAACAAATTTCTTATAAGAAAAAAGGCTGTTTCCTTTTCTCAGCCTTCTTACAGCTGTCCTATAGAAAGCTGTAAGAAGAATAGCTGTCAGGCTATTCCTGGCAAAGTGTCAGTGAAAAGTTTCAATATTACTATACTATTTAGTATTATACACACTTTCATAAGATTTAAGGTCTGTTTGGGATCTTTTGAGTTGTCCTGTCTTAGGATAGTACATGAAAATGTCCTTCATGTAAGCTTTAATTTCAGAATAAAAATCCATTGCATCAAATAACAAATCATAAACTGAGCACTTAAGCATTGTACAAAGGGGTAGTGAAGTGGTATTTCACTAGGGCATAGACTTCTCAATTTTCCTATCAATCAGTAGCATTTGCTTATTTCACCTGTTTGCAGACTCTTTGTATCTAAACAACATAAACATACCCAGTTTAAGAGAGTATTTACACAGCTTACTGGTTTTAATCTAATAAGCAAGCAATGGGTGCAAAAAAGCAAGAGGTGGAGAAGGTACTTGAAAGACATGTAACACCTCTTGATGGAGAATTGTTCCTTTTGTACTTCAAGTAGCAGAAATGCACTAGAAAAAGAGCTATTATCTTGCTCTGTTTTTCCTAGTTTCAGTGGATATTCACAGTTCCTTGCTTACTCTGAAAAAATAACTGTGGAAGTGGCAGAGACTTTTGAAATACTGCACAGATGCTGATCAAATCCTATATTGGGAAATACAAGGCTATTTTGCCAACAAATGTAATAGTGCAAATCAGTATAATGGGTGGGATTTAGCCCCCTTGAAAATCTCATTAGGTCCTCTTTGCTTTTTGTGTTGGGATTTTTTGGTGGGAGCAAGAAAGACGGAGGAAGGAATACAAGCGATGCTTAGGGATACCACAGAAACAGTAATGGGAATTACTACTATTTTAATACTCTGTTATTAGAAGGGTTTCTGGAGCGAGGACAGGTGAAAATAACCTAGAGAGAGTAAGATGAGGCATTTGGAAGGCAGAGGTAGTAAGATGGTAGTCATGTCTCAGTCCCAGATCGGCTGTTTTCTCCTTTTTGGAAGGCTTTGTTTTGGCTGTCAATCTTATGCTAATGGGAGTACTGTGATAAACGGAAATATTTAATGCTAATTGCCCTCTAACTACTCTAAAAAGTTTAAGTGATGCAGAAATAAAATCATTAGTGATGTCTATGCTAGTGCTGCTGCTACTCATACCGTATATAGATGGAGCTGCAGGCAGAAATGCAATAGCTTGAGAAATCGCTAAAAATGTAATTTGTATGTAAGAACTTTAATACTAGCAAGGTGCATTAGGAACACTTTAGGAATAATTTGAAACATCTCTCCTTTGTCTTTTGAGTACTCTGAAAAGAATTTACTATCTCCTTAATTCTGTGATGCTTTTTGTTAATCAAGTTGCATCACTTTCAGTGCCTTGCAGGTTATTTGCTTGGCATTTTCAGTAAACTAAGTTTTGAGATAGACAGGATATCTCTTATTTTTGTACTTCAAAATGAAGTGGTTTGAATGTTACCTGTAATCCAAATTGTTAACCTGGACTGTTCTTCTCTATGAACGTTTTAGTGCAATAGCACACGATTATTTAGCGAGTCGTTGGTACATTTATCAGTTTCACTCTTCCTCAAAAACTGTAGACTTCGCATCTAACCTCCATTCTTGGGTTTTACTGTAAGTTCAAATAGTACAATTACAAAAACTTGGTGTTTACTTTCTCTCCAATCTTCTGATTAACTATTCTCTTCCAGTAAGAACTCCTCAGTCTGCAGCTCTGTCAAGATTGAAGAGAGTGGAATAATTTATGAAAGTTTATTTTAATGTGTGTACCATATGCAGTAGTACAAAACCATGAGAGAGAAATCTGTCTTTGATTCAAGAAATTCCATCTTTGGGGGATAACATCTCGCTTGAAATTTCTTTTCTCACTAAACAGTGTCATAAAGTAAAAACTGTCCTAAAATAAATACCATGAAAGGAAAACAGGGTTATCAGAGAAACCTGGAATCTGAATTGATTACAGTTTATCATGGAATTTCTTACTCTGACATACTTAAGAAAGAAGAACACTTCACTTTGGAGAATTGTAAATTGACTTACTAATAAGAATCATGATAAGCTTAGAAAATATCTTATGGGTCTTTTTAATTAGAGCAATCTGTTGTGAGTCCTTTTTAACTGTAGTTGATACAGATGCTTAGCTATTACTGTGTGTTTAAATGGCAATGCTGAATTTAATGTTTGGCCAAGGTGGCATGTTTTGTAAAAGCAAAGCCAATAACAAACCAAGTAAACATTTGCATCACATGCTTGGAACAGATTTCATGCAGTAAGTGAAAATTCAATTTCAGTAAGCTGTTGAAAATGGTTTTACCAGGTAAAGGGTTTTGGGTTTTTTTCTGGTGGTGGTATTTTGGTTTTTGTTTTCTTATAATTACTATACTAATTTAGGAGTTGAAGCTAAATATGTTTCCATAGCTTAAGGCAGGCACCAGAGATAGATAGGAAATAAAACTTGATTTACATGCTGATACTAACTTCGAGTAAATACGTTTAATTTTAATTTGGATGAAAGCAAAGAAAATAACTTCTATTATATTCCATTTTTACTTTTTTTATTATCAGGGTGAACAACTGTGTGGGATTCTCCAATTACAAATTTTTTCTTCTCTTCTTGGCTTACTCGCTACTGTATTGCCTGTTCATCGCTGCAACAGATTTACAGTATTTTATCAAATTTTGGACAGTAAGTACCATAATCTACAAACTGTCTTTAAACATCTGAAGTTACCATTGTGCAAGAAGTCAAAGATTCCAAGGTGTTATATTGTCATCTAGTATTTCCTAATAGGAGGCACAAAAGTTTACCTAATAATCATAGCCCTCTATTTGTTTATGATAGTTTCTGAATTTTCACTTATTTCTTCCTTATTTTGAAGCTGTGTAGAACAAGAATGCAATTATTTAGAAAACATTTTACAATGGAATTTACATTATAGGTAGGTTTTGTTAATTTGATGCTATGCTGTGCAAGTTTCAGAGACATTTTCTAGTATTTTAATTATGATTATCTATGTTCACAACTTAGGGTGTTACCTTCTCAGATTTGCAATATTTATGCTATAAGTTTTCTGAAAAGGTTAATTAAACAAGACAATTGATGTAAAGATAAATTATTCTTCACTGAAAGACACTTCAAAGTTCAGATCTAAATTTCAGGTCTAGTTGTGGGTATTTATACTTTCTCAAGAAAGGGCTTGTTTCTTTAGCTTAGATACTGTCAGCAACCTAATTTCATGGCCATTTGTACATAGAAGGTGTATAATGTATTTACTCAAACTCTTGTATGTGGTGTGTTTGTGTCTGCACTGAATTTAATTTGGCTGAATAGAGGATTATTACTAATCAAATTAAACAGCTATTTCCCCAGTTCTAACAGCATTTTCTTGTTTCTTTGGTTTATTTGTAGAATGGCCTTCCTGATACTCAAGCCAAGTTCCACATCATGTTTTTATTCTTTGCTGCAGCTATGTTTTCTGTCAGTCTGTCTTCTCTCTTTGGGTATCACTGTTGGCTTGTCAGCAAGAATAAGTCTACATTAGGTAAGTCGATTGAATGCTTCTGTGTTTGACAGCTGAAAATTAATAATAAATGTTTATTATATGTATGGGTGTAGTAGAAAAAGTGGGCAATCCTATAGAAAAAGTGGGCAATCCAGTTCCTTTGATCCTAGTTAGAACTGCCCAGATCTGGCAGTGTCCGGTACTGACTCCCCAGTTCTGGTGATCCCCAAGAATTCTGTCTCTTCCTCTTGCCCCATTCTACTAATAAACTTATCCTCTCCCTTCCATTTCATGCCATCCACAGCTTGTTAACAGAAGCTGAATAAACTGAAAAATAATAATAATAAAAAGTTGAGATCACTTTATAATAAATGCTGTAACACTAATGCATGCTCATGCAAGTGCTTCTTGTTTGGCTTTCCCAGCCCCACAGAACAGAGCTGGCTGATGCGATGTCTCGGGTCAGTGACTCCCATGCTCCATTCCCACCCTTGCTCCTTGCAGACCTAAAGTTCCTCTGTTCAATTCAGCTACATTTTTGTTCGAAAGTTCTGAAAAGCATAGTTATTAATTCCAAAAATTTGCCTCTACTGGCGGTGAGGAGAGAGGGAAAAAATCCAGAAGGCAGGTTGATTGTGGCCCTAGTGGTGTTAGTTTTGACCAACATGAATGAGCAAAAAGAGGCAACGTCAGAGAATGGTCTGATAGGGAAGAACAGACCTTAAGGAAGTGCTTGTATGTTTGATACAGTTGTGCGTTCTGTCTACCACATAATTATAGATGCATAGAAAGGACTCTGTGTTAAGAGTTTATTTTGAAAAACCTCAAAGAAGATGGCCTGTGCCTCTGCTATGGGGCAGTATATGTAACTGCACTGAGTATCAGCGTTAAACCAGGATTTCCCACCACTTGAGTGCATGTTTGGTTACAAAGGAGGTGAAGAAGATTTGGATGCCTGTTCTACACTATATCCTGGAGTATAATAATACCAATTTGCAATAATATTCATTAAAGTTTCTAACTCTCTAAATCCTTTTCTGTTGATATAAACTGAATTAGAGTAAGCCGATGAATTGATTTTTTTTTTCCCCCAGTTCTCTTGGGATTTACTAATATGTAGATGATTAATGAAAAACTTCGGATATATCTATTTGAAAGACAGCTTGTTTACTTGAAGATTTCTCCAGGGTTTGTGGGTTTCTTCAGTATGCTGAAAAATCATCTACATAGAAATTAGTATCAGAAAGAAATTGTTCGATCCAGTGATAAGTGGAGAAAAACTTTTATTAATGATGCTTAAATGAACAGAAATAATTAAGTATTGTGTTTATAAACTTACCATTTTAGTGCAAAGAAAATTGTTAGAGATAGCCACTTTTAATTCAACATTTCATATTTTTAAAACACATTGAATTCCATGCAGGTAATATATCATGTTTTCTGCACACTGAAGCTACTAAAAAAAATATGTTTGTCTCTTCTTCCCATTCTACCTTGGGAAATTGCTAGATTTGTGAAACCCTGAACATGCAATAGTTCGAAAATGAAGCCATGACAGCTTTAAGCGTGACTGTTCTTACATCTAGGGAGCTGTTTTCCGAGCCTGGCACAGGCACCTAAAAGGGTATCTCTATTTTCCCTTCCCCCTTCTTTAAAACATCTTGTAACTAATGCATGCTACATGTTGAAGGTAATTTCAGCACTTCACAGCTAAGGATTTACTGCAGAAGGATGGTTTCTGCATGGTTTCAGCATGGTTTGTGTGAGCTGTACTGTCAAGACACCAGGACATGCTTTGCCTAATATATATAGCCAGTTAAGGGAATTAAATGGCTATCAGTCACTTGGTGGAAAGTGGATGAATTTTCTGCTTCAGGCACTTTGCAACACTTGAAGCTATATTTAGCACTTGTCTCCAGAAATTTAGGGTGGACGTCTGTGGGGAACAATCTGGGTCTCTGAGTAAAGTGCTTCTTTATTCAGCTGTAAAAATACATGACACTTTAATACCCCAGCATGTGAAAAGCTAGTCTTATTACTAAAGTAGGCTAAGATTTTCCTCTTTCTCATTACTCTTTCTGTCATAAACACTTTGTTTAGGCTTTTCTTTCTTGAATACTCTGTGGTATAATCACATGCTGAAATCTTCATATACCATGCCTTTTTAAAAAGTGAGTTCCTTGCTCTTCTTTGCCTTGATTAGAGAGGAAGGTAAAAGAGACTTCCACCCTTCCTTGGCCATGGGACTTCCTCTGCACACACAGTGACACTGGCACTGACTTCAGGTTTCATGAATGGACTGGCTTTTTCAGTCATTCAGGCAGTACAACCTCTCCTCTTGGATGATGGTATCATCAGTGCAATTGCCTAAATACCAGTGTGAAACTTAAAACATGCTATCTTGCAAAGAGATCTTTTTTTTTTTTCTTTTAAGAGGTATTCAGAGCTCCCATATTTCGTCACAGAACAGACAAGAATGGCTTTAGCTTGGGCTTCAGCAAAAACCTAAGGCAAGTGTTTGGCGATGAGAAGAAATACTGGTTGCTGCCTGTGTTTTCAAGGTATGCTCAGTTTTTAATGCTTCATTTGTTAGAACTGTTGAGTAATCAGGATCCATAAGGTTTAGGGGGGTGGTTGGTATTTTGGAATAAGATACAGTAGTATTTGCTTCAGAAAAAAGTTCTTTGAAATTTGGGGTGAGTTTGGTATGTGTGACACTAATCCTGAATTTTTCAGTCTAGGGGATGGTTGCTCCTTCCCAACTTGCCTCGTTAATCAGGATCCTGAGCAAGCTTCCACACCTGGTGGTCTTAATTCAACATCCAAAAAGTAATCTGCTTTCTTCTACTTATTTCAAGTAGTTGATAGTCTCTTTTTTCCTCTGCACATATAAACAGAACCATTTATAAGATACTTAAAAGTGGTAAGCAAATGAAGAGTATCCTCATAATAAATACAAGTCAGATTTTAAACAGCTAAGCTGTAATTCTACTAATAAATTCATGGAAATAAGATGTTTGTTTCCCACCCCATAATGTGCTTTGTCTCAGTTCAGTGCTGTCCCAGGACTTGAGTTTTCCATACCTGCCTAACATTCAGTATCGGCAACATTCTGTTCTGCATGCATAGGAGACAGTTGGTCTGCCTGTGATACAGATGCATTACTTGGCAAGCTTTTGGAGAGGCCTGCTGCTTTTTATCTAGTTAGAGGTTTCACATAGGGGAATCCCAGGCCTCAGCACTTGGAATCATAAAATTAACTAGGTTGGAAGAGATCTTTAAGGTCTTCCAGTCCAACTTTTACCCCAGGACTGCCAAGTCTACAACTAAACCATGTCACTGAGGCCCTCATCTACGCAGTTTCTGAACACTCCAAGAATGGTGATTTCAGAACTTCCCAGGGCACCCTGTTCCAGTGCCTAACTACTCTTTCAGTGAAGGAATTTTTCCTAATACTCAGTCTAAACCTCCCCTGGTGCAGCTTCAGACCATTGCCTCCTGTCCTATCACTTGTTAGTTGGGAAAAAAAATCAGCCACCTCCTCACTTCCACCCTCCTTTCAAAAGCTTGTACCAAAGGACAGGAGGCTGCCTTTTAAATGTATATCTTGTTTCTCCTGATATTAGAACATATTTTCGTAGTTCTTATCCTTCGTGGACATGACATCTTTAAAGTGTGAAAAGATCACAGATGCTTCTTAAACCAAGTAAATAGAATAGCTTAGTATTTCATATTGTAACTTTTTTGCAACACTTATGTAATGACGAGTGTGGTGAGTAGACTTGAACTTGTGACTAAAAAATTATAATGGAATAGTATTGACAATCTTTTATTTGTAAAAGAAATACATTAAATTTCAGCTACCTGTTTATTGATGTTTTAAATCTTACCCCAGTGATCCACAGCTTATATTAGGTAAGAGAATTTGGAGATGTTTTCTTCGTTATTTATCATGTCAGGTTTGTTGTAGTGGAAGAGAATATGGCTAGAGTGCATTTGGAACTGAAGTACATGTACTAATATATAATAGCTGTCAAGGAAAAAATTGGAATGTTTCTCTGTTCTGTGCTAGGGACTTGCTTTGTAGATTGCATCTGTCACACACTTGCATCTGTGGCAACTACAGTGTAATGTATGTAGTGATAAAATTGTAGTGGTTCATCAGAAAAGAAGCAAGGCAAGGTAGGTAAAATACAGATTATGACAGTTTGTAAAGCGTGGTAAGATAATGAAAAATTACTGCAGTTTGCTAGTGTTCTTTTTATTGATATTACAGTGAGAACCATATGTTTCCTGCAAAGCCATTGCGTGATTCCCAGAGCCACCTTCTCACGGATACACTGTCTTGGTCAGAAACCAGTGCAAAGGCTGAAAAGGGCAAAGTTGGTAAGGAATTGATCTTATGCTGCAGTGATTTGTTTTGTAGTAAACTATTTTCAGAGGATACAGTGTAAAAATGACCACAGTTACTTGGTTTGTATTTATAAAACGAAATTCATGAAGCTTGTTTTAAATCCACATTTGTAGGAAGTTTTGTGTATCAAGCTGCTGTGCCCTTCCCAGTTAAACCTGACCAAGAGATACTGAGAACACTAGTACCATTAGATGCTAATTATTATTTAGGGTGAGCCTGATAGTTCTTTTGGCAACAAATTGCTTATACTAGAATATGATGACACCTTGTTGCAACTAGTGAAAAACTGTGTAATGGACATGGTACAGGAATAGACTCGGTAATAGTGGAATGACATTAAGATGGCTTGTTAATTAAAGGCTGTATTATTTGTTGAAATAGACATGAGACCTTTTCTCATGGAAATGCCTTTTTTTTTTTTCCTTTAAAGGTATGAGCAATCCTGCATTAACCATGGAAAATGAAACCTAATTTCCCTAAAAAGAAACATGTTGAATATGTAAGGAAAGGTATGTTAATATTCTCTGTACTTAATATGTTTTCATGATGCCTAACCACTTGAAGAATGCACAAAAGAAAATTACTAAAGCAATTCCTATCTATTTTCTTTTCTTAAAATTATTTTTTTTTTTACTATTAGTAGTAGCACATGAACTCATAGTTTTAAACTAAACCTCTTATTTCTTGATATGTTATGTTTGCAGAGTAGCTTAACCTTTATACCCTTTGCTTTTAGGCAGTATTCCAAAGTAGTATTCCCTTTTTCTAGAAAGATAATGAAATTGTGACTCTTCAAGCAGTCCAGCAAATATTTATCACTCTAAGTTTGAAAATGAAGTTAGTTCTTAACACTGAACCATAGCTTTACCAAGCAGGTAAAGCTCTATCAGATGATGAAGGAAAAAAGATTTATTCGAATATGTAAGCTATTACCAGCTTGTTCTTCTGTGCCAGGTACTGAGCTGCATCCTATTTAATAGCAAAAAAGTGCTGCCTACTGAAGACAAGGTGTCCCTATGACTTCCCAAGCATTTAGTCACCTATTGTCAAAAACAGCTAAGATTTTTTTGATTTCTTGCATTGGTATTTTGCAATACAGACTTCTCAGAAGGCAGGTTTGAGAAGCAGTTAGTAGAGTCTGTAACATACATGAGAGGAGGAGACCTTAATAATTGGGTTGCGGGGAATGAACACGATCATCATACTCACTTCAGTATCTGAAGGTTTCTAACGCCACCAAAGCATATGGAAATCAGCTATTTAATATTTAAAGATGGATAAAGAATTTGACTCCAATCCTCAGAATTTCATCATACTGAATAATTTACAATTTTCCAATATCAGAGGAGTTCCTCAGCAAGGTCATTTCCATCTCTGCTTTTGAAAGCACCCGTTCAGTCATCCTGAAAAAGTGTCTCCAGAGCATGTCCTTCATTTGTGTGTGACATGGCTCCTGGACATGCTGTGTCACAGCTGTCAGGTTGCTCTCAGTCACTGCTGGGGGAAGTAGAAGGCATGGAATGCCATCAGAGAACTGCAGTGATTGTTACTAGATCCACCAGGCATGGTATTGGAATGTCAAGGCACATGGTAAAAATGGTAGGTGTGCAGACACCAGCAGGTGGCCTGCACCTTGTACCAAAAAAGGTCCCACAAGTTCAGTTGGATTCATCAGAGCAACTGAAAAGTTCTTGACCCTTACATTCTGGTTTTGCATTAAGCGGTGAGTGAAGATGCAGACGGTACCAGATATAGGTACATCTACAAACTTGATGATGGTGTGAAGTGTTAAAGTGTTGAAAACGTAGGTGTCAAATAACGGAGTTAGAGACAAGAGAATGAAACAGCCTTTTTCTGCAGTTGTGACTGCTCTGTGTACATTTTTTTTAATAGAATCTAAAATTCTGATTTCTAACCTTTTGTTCAAAACGTCAAATGCAATGCCTCTACCAGTTCTTTCCACAGAGCAGCTTCTGGAAAAGAATCAAGTACTCAACGTCAGTTAGTTCAGTATCTTACATGTCATTGCTACTCAAGTAAAGCATTGGAGACAGGTTTTAAAGAACTAGTTTTGTCCAGTTAGAGTTCTAAAGTCCTGTTAAGAATAACTTTGAAACTTTAACCTTTCTTTGAAGAGTGTGTACATTTTATTGGAACTTTGTCATTCAGATTATTCCAAGTTTCAAACATGGGCTGTGGTTTTTCTCAAGATGCTAAAAGTGGTTTTTTCAAGTTGTTTGCTTTGATAAACATCTCATGTTCTTTTTGGTTGGTTGGTTTGGTTTGGTTTTTCTTTTATCCAGTCTGAGAAAGTAACAATTAGAGTTGTGTTTGCAGTCTGATTACCTGAGCCCCCAGGATTTGGGGTGGGTTCTTTGTTTGGGATTTTTTATTTCTTCTTTTTTATGAGCATCCATTTTGAAGTGCAGCTTTTTAAAGAGAGGCCACCTTCAGAGGAGGTTATGTTCCAAAGAGTAAGTGTAAAGCCATGTAAAGGGGGTCCTGGAAGTTAGTTTTGCCGTAGACAGATGCAGGTACATCTCAAAAGGGCAGTAGCTAAGGACTGATAATTTCTCTGGCATGAAAGTAAGTGTCAGTTTGGTTGCACCCTTAGCTCTGTTTGAGATATTTCTGTGTGGCACTTGGAAGACTTTCTGGAGATGTAACAAAAAAGCTAGATTACTGTATGTATGTGTGGGTGTATATATATATATATATATATCTCTCTGTCGTATTGCTGCTGGAATAAGAGCCCCTAAAAGTAACTATTTTGCATTCAACTTCATTACTTCATTGTCAGTATTTGAGTTATATTTGTTTCTAGGGAGTGAATAGAATGAATAGAATAATAAAGATGGTTAAATAATAACAACAAAACTAAGTAATTGGCTCTTTGACATGAAAAATACAGCTCACAATCCCTGCCAGCATGTTAGTAATTTGAATTTCTGTCGTAACTTACGATATGTTGGATGGTTGGACAGGTTGGATGGGGCTTTGAGCAACCTGCTCTACTGAAAGGTGTCTCTGCCCATGGCAGGGGTTTAGAACTAGATGATCTTTAAGTGCTCTTCCAACCTAAGCCTTTCTATGGTTCTGTGTTCAATATCCTGTATCTTGTAATCCTTTATAGTTAATGAGGGGACTAATTCCTGAGAGTGCCAGGTACAGTTTACATAAATGTGACAGCAAATTATTTTTTGATGATATTGGTACCCAAAAGTACTGCAAAAATAGCTCACTTCATTTTATAAACTGGTGCCTGCTTGCTGTGTAGTCAGTTTTTAATCACTGTCATCCTGAATTAGATTGATAACATAACCGTGAACAGTCTTACCATGTTCCTCTTCAGAGTGGGTTCTTCATGCAGCTGTTGTTCACTTTTCCCTTTTAGTTGTTGAGACTTGTTACAATATCTTAAAGTATTCTTCCATTCTAATATTGTATTTTGTGATTAATGTTTTGTTCCAGTTCAAGAAAAAGCAGTTGTTGGAAGGAAGATGAATTCTTCCAAGTATCAGCCCTGTTGGTCAGCTGCTCAGAAAACAGACAGACAGATGATTAGCTGTCTCCATGTCACTGCTTGAAACATGAAACTAAACATACTACTTCTGAACCACATAAAGAGTGTTTCAACTTAAAGTTACTGATTTGGAATGGTGAAGGATGATGAGTATTAGGAAAGTAAAAAGAAAAAAAGAGTCTGAGTGAGTTTACAGTTGTAAAAATTCAGCGGCTGGTTTTACTTTGATATTCAGCGCACGAAAGATGTGATCTCCTTACATATCAGTCTGTGTTCTTGCCTTGGTTGTGAAAACTCACCTCTTAATTGCTGTAAGTAGTTGAGTTCAAATCAAATTTTTGCACCACTGGCTTTACAGATTTGGGAATGAGCCAGTGTTGATTATGAAGAATTTAGCGGCTTGGTGGACTGTATTTAGTTTTGTTTTGAGCATTTGATAAGCAATTTTTGAAGATACGGGGACCCCAGTGAAGTGTCTGACTATTTATGAAGTATTTTTGGAAAACACTATTGCAAAAGCTCTGTTGTCCCTCAGATCTGCACTGTGAAATTTGAAAAGTTGTGGAGGGAGGGAAAAAAGTCCTTTGTTAATTGAATGCTACAGTGGGTCACTGGCAAGTGGAACGATAAAAAGCCTGTGTTCAGATAGGTAATACATAAATGAACCTGGCCAGCTGGGGATTTTGATTGGAGTCGCATAAGACAGTGCAAGAAAGAAACTGGGGATTTTATTGTGCCATTTGGAGCCGTTAACCCCTTTGGGAAATGAGTGGTGGGCACTTAACTTTGATCCAAAATGCTTTTTACCAACCTATGTTCCTGAGAACCACTGTCTTTCCAAATCCTCATTTCTTATTAATCAATAGTTGTCTCAGATTTCTTTTTCACTTTTCCACTGTTGCTTTTTAAGACACTGCCTTTCTTACTGCATAACTTAATGAATACCTTGTACAATCAAGCACATGGTTATAACTTGTGATATTTGCTTTTACAGGACAACAGACATTTGACTGCAATACCAAAAAACCAAGCTGCAGCATGTAGGAAACTCCCTTTAATTCACTTAGGAGCTAGCAGCTTGCTTAGGATCAGAGTTTACCAGCCAGAGAATAAAAGATGCATTATCAACTTTCAAAGTTAAGGAAGTTTCAGCTACACAAATCTAATTGTCTTGTGCCTTTTGTATACACTACATTTATGGAATCAGTGTTTACATTTAAATGCAAATTGTTACTCTGGAAACAACTTTAGGAGGAACTCGGTTATGCTTTCTAGGTGGCTAGATGAAAAGACTAGTCCAAACAACAAGAAGTGAAAACCTCTCAGACTAAGTTCAGTTCAGTTGAAGCAGAAAGTACATCTGTTATCAAACCCGAGTCACGTAGCAGGTTGGTTCACAGTATGAAGATGCCAGTGTGCTTAGAAAACTGGCAGCGGGACTAAGTGACACATCTCCGAAAGCAAAAATCTTATCATTCGCTCTTCTACAGGCAGGTAACCTTAAAATCTGTCCTTCCTGAGTTTTCAACTTCAGTGACAGCTGTTGGAGCACAAACGTGGCTTTTTTCTTCTAGTGAAAAAATGTACTTATTTGACCTTTTTTTTTAATTGAATCTCAGAACTTTACCAGCCTGAAAACATCTGTTTCTTGCCAGAAGTGCCAGAGTGTGGATCCCTTGATGTAGAACACCTTTTTTTAAACTAGCATGAAGGTAGCATACGGTTTACATGATGCCTGCAGACATCTAGCAACCAAAAGTTTTTTGCAGCTATTTATTCAGTGTTGTTCTGTCAGCTTACCTCGTATTAGTGTTCGTTTAAAGGCTGACTTGTCAAGGGATAAGGGGGAGAGGGAAAATATATTTTTTAACACTTCAGGTTCTCTAGCTGTAGAGTCTTGTTTTTTACGCGGTCGGTCAGTCACAGGGTGGTTTGTCCCGGAGCATGCGCTTGATATACTGAGTAAAAAGTTGATGTTCAGCTTCAGTGTGACTTGCTCCATGTTTTTACATAAAGACAAAGTACAGATTTCTTCCCCAGCAAAGCTCATGATGGAAATGGATCTCTCTGATACAGATGTCAGCCTCCTTGGCTATGCCCAGGGCTCTCACAGCGCTCAGTAAGGCTGGGGATCAATGGCAGAAATGACAGGGGTGAGGGATCAAGAGATGCCTGGCTTCTCCATGTCTCAGAAGTCACACTTGGAAAGCACAACAGCCCTAAATAGTCTGCAGCTTTGATGCAGCCAGAGGCTGTCACTCTGGCAGAAAACTGATGGAGACATAGGAAACATGGGCTGATGAGGGAGGAGAAAGGGAAAAGAGGTAGACATTCAGTGGATCTGTGCCAGAGAGCTGTACCTACACCTGCTCTCAGGATGAGTATGAGCTGTGTGTCTGGGAAGAGTACTGTCACCAGGCTTTGGAGGGTTCCTGGCAGTTCTTACTGTATAGAGTATGGACAAAAGTGAGCGAGCTAATCATGTTCCAAAGTGTAATTTCTGCTATTGCTATATTCTTGGCTTTAAGCTCTCTTACACTTTATATAGCAAAGTGAAAGTGGTCTTTTTGACATATTGTCATTGAGCATTGATGCTGTTACAATGCACATGGTAGAATTTGTGAAGAAGAGGTAAGGGGAGCAGCAGAGATGCAATGTTGTTTGTCCACTTAAACTGATTCTCCTGTTCTTTATATTCTTGCTAGGCACTTTACTACAGCCTTTTGTGTAACTTCTGTATTTTTTTTAAAGACTGCTTTTTACCTACTGTACAGTTACTAATCTACTTTTTGCTAAAAAGAAAGTAATAGCCCTGATATTTGTCTAGCAGCATGACTGCATGTCAATCTTCAGTGAAAGTTGGATGAGTTCTACACACTCAGATGGGCCTGTCTCCCTAATGACAACAGAGCTAAATTTATTTTGTATATATGTAAACAATCATGTGAATCGTAGCCCCCCACGTGCATAAGGTGCTTCCTTAATTTGTAGGTTAGGATAGATCCAATACATGTCTGCACCAGAAGTGGTTCACACACGTTCTGTGTCAGTTGATGTGCTGGTGACAGAGTGCTCAGTCTTCACAGAGAACTATTTTTATTAAGAAGATGGAACACCTCGATGTTAAACACAGCTGCTGCTTATGCACTTTAATTCTTTGAGAGAAAAAAACATTTTCCAGTTTAAGCTGCAGATAGAAAGTTCTTTTGCAGCCTGTAACTATGGGCAGGTAATTAATGAAACTGCTAATTGTTTTTTACTGTTTGCGTACTTAAAACCAGGGTCTTCAAGCAAGATTTCAGACAGGCTGCAGGAAGCAAGTCTGGTTTAGTGCATGGTGTGCTGTAGCTGTTACGATCATTATTTGGACTGAGTTCTTGCCCTGATTCAGTTGACTGGTATGCTGGAGTGTGTGTGTGAGGAATATATTTCTACATGAATTTAGCGTATAACTTCGGCACTTGTTAATGTATTGCTCACATAAATAAATGCTTCATGTTCAGCAAGTCACACGTGTAGTAGTCATTGACACACTACCTTCAGTTCTGCTGACAGTGTACTCAAACAGCAGAACATCAGCTCTGCTACAGCATTAACAACATAGTTGCTGTAGATGGCCCCTCTCATCCCTTCACCAACAGTCTTTGACTTTTATAGGCAAGTATTCCTCCCCAGTTTAGTTTCTAGATCCCTGGCATCTCACAAAGCACCTGCACTGGGAAAGAGGTCAAAAGGAAAACAGATCCTTTTTAGTTTTCCACGGCTTCATGCTGCCAGCGCAGAATGTGCTGCACTCCTTTGGATGCTGTTGAAGGTCAAAAAGGTGGAATTTTGGCCCCCAAAAGAGGGGGTTCTTAAAGGTCTTTTCCAACCTAGTTGATTCTGAGATTCATAGAATTGAGGAGATGGAAGGAAGCAGAACATGTTACTTACCAGGCAGTCACCCGTAGCAGCTTTGCTTCATGAGAGCTTGCCAGACTCTTCTGACCTGCCTGAGTTTGTGCTCTTTGCTAAAGCTCTCCCCTGGGGCAGTGGTATACCTGCCTCTGGTGCAGAGAGGAATGAGACTGTCTACTCTGGGACCTCTAAATACCGGAACAGTACGTAAAGATGAAAGCAGCTTTCATCTGCTGCACATCAGACATAACCTGCAGTATATGCTCTGAGCTTTTCCCATTTTTTATTTCCAACCCTTCCATACATACTTGTATCAAACCATATAAAACCATTCTCATCCAAAACAAGACTACTAAAAAAAGCACATGCTGCTATACTGTATGGGTGGAAAAGTGTTTCTGTGCCACTTCACTTGCAGCTATTACTGACCTGGTGAGATGGGAAAAGCAGCAGCCTTCTGGTGTGAAATTTGGAGCAAGTGGCAGCTGACGTAACCCAGGGAAAGGCTCTTCTCCTTCCCCTTTGCAGTTGTTCTCTTTGCAGATTTCTGATCATCATTCTCTCTCTTCCCTTTCCTTCTCATAGAAGTTCAGATTGAAAAGTCTTCCATTTGAAATGTACGATCAGTATTGCAATCACAGAATACCAGGTTGGAAGAGACCTCAAGGATCATCTGGTCCAACCTATCTTAGCAAAGCACCATCTAGACTTTATGTCCCAGTACCCTGTCCAGCCAAATCTTAAAGTCTACATCCTCTTTATTCCTCTCCCTCAAAAGGTTTATTCTAGACCAATACTCCCTTCACTTGTCCCAAGTTTTCCTAACAGCACCCATCACTGAAATAAACAGAGTGACTCAGTCATCCTGAAATTCAGTTTTGGGGGCAACGATCACATGCTTCATCCTGGATCACTGTAATCTTCTCAAGCAGATGGGCCCAACAGTTTGACTGCAGCATTTGGAAGCGCGTGCTGTGAGCTATGTCCCCTTTCCCACCTCCTGCAAGCTCACAGTTTAACGGATTGGCATAACTGGAACAGACCCAACACTTCCTGACAGCCCTCATTTTGTGAAGCCATTTTCCTCTTTTGCCTGCTGAAAACAGAATCATTCTCTGTTCACTTGGGAAGGAGCCCCAGTTATAAAGACAAATTATAAATAAAGCCATTTACAAGCTGTGTGTTACAGCTTGAACAACAGGAACCTATTCCCAGTTACTTTATCGTATCAGATTAAACTGGCCAGTAGTTCAAACAGATGCAACAGAGAAACTCAGCAGCTTAGTGCGGATATAAGCACTCTAGTGATTAACCTTCATATAAAACACTCCAGAGCACGCAGAGGTACAAGAATGAAGGAAAAGAGGGAGCTTGCAAAGCTCAGCTCCTAGATAATGAAAGGTAAATAAAAGATACTGCCAACTGCAATCATAGCTACGATTTTCTGCCCTGTAAGAGAAAAAGCACGTTCTCTGTAATGCAGCTCAAAACTTCAGCTGTTGCCAATTTCTATGCGATGCACAAGGAAGGGAAGGCTTCCCCTCTCCTCCCTCCATCTTTCCCTCCCTTTATCTGACACAGTTGAGGCAAATGTCTCAGGAGCACAGGAAAGGGCACACTTGAGCAAGTCAATTCTCCCTCTTAAGCAGAGGCAGAAAAAACATCTCATCTGTGCTGGCAGAAGGACAAGATAAGCTTCTGCAGAAACCAGATCCTCACAGTTGGCATCAATGCACATTTCATTTCCAACCCAAGACTGCTAAAATAATGCAGGAGAATCCTCCGTGTTCCTTTACCACAAGCAGGAAGAAAACACTAAAACAATCTCCTACAAACCAACCAAAGTACACTAACATTCAGATATACCAGAACCACCTCACAATAGGAATAGGAAAGTACACTGGGACAACTGATGTGTGTTACTCCATGTAAAAGCTGGGGTTTACTTTTTTTAAGCACCAGTACTTCTAAGCTAGGGAATTTAATTTTCCTTGGAACTACTAAATGGAAATACTATAAAATCATCCTGTCTGCCGTGTGGGCTTCTATGACAAGGGTGCCTCAAAAGACAGGTTTGATTCTGTAACTCTGGTTCTAAAGTACACACCCCGTTACTTAAGGAGTGTTTAAGGTTACTCCTGCAGCATGAAAATTAATACCATCAGTGCTGTGCAATTAACAGAAACACAACCTGTAACCCCGCAGGCATAA
>NW_009931960.1:36441-59321 GCF_000696875.1 Nestor notabilis
TATTTACAGCTAAACATTCTTATTATCAACCGGCTTCTCACACTGTGACTAACCATCCTTTTAAGATATTACTGTTTGTTACCTGCAGTTGCTTACGCTCCCACATTTCAAGCTAGTGGCATTAGCTTTGATACAGTAATTTTAAACTAAAGAGAACCAGATGAACAATAAATGATTCCCAAAGGCACACTGTCTCCTCTTGCTTCAAGAGCTTAACGTGCCCTGTTACCTGAAAGTGGAACCAACCATGTACATCTCTCTTCTTCCAGCAAAACACATTCTAAGAGCAGAAGCCTATGTGAGGAGACAAAGCACGGACCTTAAAACAGGCTGTCTGCATGAGTTACATCTTCAGTGCATGCTATACATTAAGTAGCCACTCAGTCTTAGCTGTGTGGACTGTCCTCTGGGTGACCAATAAACTCATGTACCTCGTGGGTGCAGAATACCCATACTCATGCTTTGTCTGTAGGTGTGCTCTAGTATCATAGAAGTATTAGGTCCCTTCCAGTGCTGCCGTGAACATCTGCTCCAATATACCTGCTCAAAGAAAGGTTAAATACAGCAAGCTGGCCAGAAATTGTTTCCCCTTCATAAATCCAGGCTGACTACTTCCAATCACCTTTTAAACCATTGTTTGGAAATGGTTTCCTGGGCTATCTGCTCGACCACCTTCCCAGGGATCGAGGCAAGATTGACCAGCTTGCAGTGCCCTGCATCCCCCTTGCCCTTCTTGAAGGTAAGAGCGACATCTGTTCTCTGCCACCCCTCAGGAAACTACCCTTACACCACGACCTTTCAAAGGTAACAAGAACAGCCCCACCATGACATGTCAGCACCCTCGGCACTTGCAGGCGCATCCTATCAGGCCCTCTGAATCTATTTGTTTGTATGTTCCTAATCTGATCCTTGTACATCAAAGATAACTCCTTCCTTGTTCCAGATTTCGTAGGCATCTCCAAGACCTGTGATTCCTGGAGGAAACTGTTGAGAGTAAAACCAAACCCAAGGTAGCATTGAGTACCTTGGCCTTTTCCATATCCTTTGTCACCAGGTCTCCAGCCCCCATTCAGCATTTTCACTAATCTTTGCTCCTGATGCCCCTGTAGAAAATTTTCTTGTCCCTCACCAGACGGACTTTGGCTTTCGTAACCCAACCCCAGCACACTGAAGATAGCGTCACCTGTCCCTGCTTCCATCTTTAGTACACTTCCTATCTGAGTTTAGTCAGAAGCTCCTTGTCCACTGATTCAGGCTTCCTGTCACTTTCATTCAATTTCTTGTGTGAGAGAATGAACCATTCTTGAGCTTGGAGTAACCGGTCAGCTCTGATTAGAGAAAGTTCTTGGATGTCAGGTTATACGTCACTCCCAAATGCATATGGGAAAAAGCCTCAAATACTCTGAATATATTCCAGACCCATTTTCTTCCATCTCAAAGATCCTTCTTACCTAGTTCCACTGAGCAAAGGGATTAAATGCTTTTTAAAAAAAGTGACAGAGAACATAATGTTCCTGGAACACTCGCTTGACTCGAGAAGACAAAAATACAAGTAAATAATAAAAAGAGCAAGTGTAACAGGTTTTGATATTGCATTTCTTCTGACAAACCTATTCAAACAATATTTTAAATGGATAGAGAAGAGCAGAGAGACAAGAGAATTCTCGTCTCTGAGCAAAAAGGTGCATGTCTAGACAGCTGGAACTATGCCTGGACATTCATTTTTGCAAAAGCTATTAAAGCTGCCCACTTTGGAAACAGATCCAGACTTCAGGCTCTGCAGTTTACAAGTAACAGTCCTATGCATAAGAAGAAATCACTTTTTTCCTAATCTCTACAATTTACCATTTAAATCACCCCTTAATGGAAACTGAATCTAATTTTGCCACGGAAACTGAACAATGCACAGATGTGTCCCCAGCTGTAATCAGCTCCCAGACAGATCACATTGATCAGACCAAGCTCCCGCACAGAATAAAGCATAATCTTCGTTTCATGCTGACTGGTGGCTTTTGAGAAAAGCTTTTCTTACAGAAAGAAAACTAAACAGGAGAGTTGCTGGAAGTCAAATGTCTCATGAGAATTTTAGGTTGGGGCTTCAGCACACTCAGCCTGGTCCTGCAGACGGTGTGATCATCAGCATCTGGAACACAAAGGCACACACCTATCATGCATCTTTGGGTTTAGCTTCTTCCAAAAGGAATCCAAGCTCTGACAGGTTCATGATGGGAAGTAAAGCAAAGCATGGCACAGCATGTGGGATGCTCAGCAGTTGCTTCAAAAGTGCATCCGAATCTGAACTGAAACTTTTACTGTAGCCATGCATTTAGATGCCTCTAAAAGCTTCCTTTGATCCACAACTAAAAAGTTACTTCAAAACAAAAACCCATCAAAGTTCTTTGAAGAGTCATTCCCTTTAAAAGTCAACCCCAGAGAGCTGTATTGGTATGCTTTAGGCAAAGCTACTACACTTTAAAGCAAAGGCATCAAACTTCAGGGGTTCTTAATGCCATGTATATGCAAATGTGCCATATAACACACAGTAAGAATCCAACCTGGTTTTCCATTAGATAGTCCCTATCTATCTTATTAAAGCCAAAGGCAACCAAAGTTTAAACAAATCACCATCATCTAATGCATAACGCTATTAGAATTAGTTACTAATGGGATTTGGATGCCTCCATAGTAAATTATAACCCCCACTCTTGCAACTCAGGTCCATAGGAATGAAGTGACTGGAAACACAAACAGAATTCTGCTCTGGAAGCAGAATCAATCAGGGAGCAGCGAGTTAGATCGTTTCATAAGCACGTGGAAGAGAAGAACTATCATACCTAAACGAAACAGAATGCAGAACTGAACAGACTAAATACACCAGGGAAAAGTTTGCAACAAAACCACCAGTGCGTTGTTATGTAAGAAAACATTTCTTAGGCCTTTATTTACAAAAGCTTTAATAACAAATACCCTCTGTTATGCAAATTATTTGTTGTTTAAAAAGGACCACCCAAGTTACATCATTGTAACTCAATGAAAAAAGGTGTTTTGATTTTTTAAGTACAAGGTAAAACAGAGTGATTTGGCGAACATTTGGAGATTTTTCTACTATTGATTTCCATGCCAAACACGCACACACGTACGCGCGCACAGGCACACCGTGTCGCACATTCCATCATTTCAGGCTAGTATTTAGCTATTCAATACCAGAAAGTCCTTCCTGCACAACTGCTCTGTACACATGCTATGCAGAGTTAAGAATGTCCTTTAGGGTCCTTTAAAACAATATATCTAAAATATATTGCTAAGATATACTCAAAAATAAACTAGCATTACACTCCTCAGGTAACTTTATTAGCTATACGTTATTTATATTTTGTTGTTTTACAACAAATATCTGTAACATCTGTCTTTGTAGCAACTACAAAAAAGCACGATTTAATTGTCCTTCTAATTCAATTAAATAGTATTTTTTCAGATCTTTGGGTTTTGTCTTTAACTAAACTGACTTTCAAAAATCATGAAATCAAGTACGTAATAAATATGACTTCATAAAAAATATTTGAGGTGTACGTTACTAGAATAAAAGCTAGGAAGTTAATCAAGGGAAGTGTGCCATTACAAAACTCCTACTATTCCAATATCCTTCAACTCTCAGCTTCATGGCAAAAATGCTGAAGTCATAGCTGTTCTTTTCCTGAAGGGTGTAAAGCTGTTTTTTCAAGCTTCTTTCCCCCATTACAGAGCGGTTTTAAAGCAGAAGGCCAATCAGCAGTTGACATGTGCAGGATGTGTTTGAAGATGACTGAACACTAGTAAAATAACAGCAGTTACTATGATTTCAGTAGTTTGTTTTGCTCAAACAAACAGAGGTTATGCAGCAAGGAAGTCACGTTCTGTGGGTTGAGACACCAAGGCAATACAGCATGAAGCTGCTGAACTTGGCAGATGATTGTTTTCTAGCTGAGGGAAAAAAAAAACAACAAAACAAAACAAAACTTCAACTAAAACAGAGGATGATCTGAGTCAGAGTCACTCTCTAAAGTGCAAATTTGATGGTCCACAATCTTGAATAGCTAAAACGCCTGCATACTGGAAGGAACAGACATGAATGGGGAAAGTTAGTTACAATCCGTGCCAGTTAATTTGGAGGAGGGACGGGAAAAAGAGACAAAACACCAGAAGATCAATACAGGTAAGTTTACCAGACTTAAAATTCATTATGATTTAACTTTCCCCTTCTCTCTGCCACACTGATCCTATACGTGCTTCTTTGCAAATGGGCTAGTTATGAGGCCAAAATGTAACCCAGAAAATTTTACATATCAATATTAAGATCAAAATTCTGTGATAGGAACAGTCAAGTTTAGTACGTAGAAAGGCAGAAAAGAAAGTGTGCTGAGAAAGGGGGAAAAAAAGCCTTATTGTCCAAGGGGTTCAACCAGAGATAAAACCTATATACAAGCACGTGGAGGTCAAAAAGATGGCCTTTCATTTCATTTCATGTCATGACTGTTTGTTGGCTTCTTCTTCATATGCATTTCCTGTGCCATTTTGTACATAAGATGACCCCGAACCAAGGCCATATAAGTGGCCACAGTATTTGGCATCATCAATGTGATCTTCAAAGAACATCTAAAGAGTTAAAAGAGAGACAAATTATTGTGAAAGAAAAGGCTCAGTTTAAACAGAATTATAGAAAGGCATTAAAATGTGACTTTCTTTTTAGCACAACATATCAAGTCCCAAGGTGCAGAAGCTGATATAATTAATGTAACACACTTAATCTCAACACATTATCAAAATGTGCTCATATGACATGATTCTTTAAAGTAAATCTGTCAAGGAATACAATCAGTCTTCCTGTGCAGCCTTCCTGATGGATGGCCAAATGCATTGTCCTGGTAAGTCTGTATTATCAGTTATCACCCACTTCTCTGCAAGTGCAGCAGAGATTGCTCCAACCGATCTCTGTGGAGTTTCTCGCAACTGGCATATGCTTAGCATCCATCACTGGTGCCTGTACTCTACTCCTCAGTGTGGGGATTTCATCATAGTGTGTCTTGAAATGAAGGTATATCCTGATTTACATTATAAAGGTTTGAGCGTGGGGAGAATGTTTGAGCACAAAACCCATTATGGAGTTTAAAGAAATGCGGAACGACGCATTTCCAGCTGGTTCCTCACAGAGAGGAACTTAATTTAATAAGGAACAGCAAAATTGAAGGAAGTTTTGTACTAAGACTGCATTTACACAACTCTTAATTGCAAAGAGAACCTTTCAGTGGAAGACATACATAACCCGTGATATTCTACCTTCAGACTTAGGTTTTCAAGCAAAACCATGCATTACCCCGCAAAAATAAGAGGGCAGACACCTACACAAAAATTTTCACCCTAAAAAGTTCATGGCAACCAAGCACATCCCAGTGGCTGACATTCCAAGTCATCATGATCTTAAAGTCCTTTCCAACCCTAACTATTCTATGATCATCAACAACAGAAACCTAAGACAGCCAGAATCATGCAGGAGCAGGGTGGACACACTAGACAACCTGAGTGCAAAGGGCTGCATATACCGCCCAGGCTGACAACTTCTCCCTTCCAGCTTTACTCTGAGCACCATGGTATGGATGGGAAGTTCTGTACCGCAGGAATTGGAGATCTCAATTTAAAGTTTTGAAACTCCCAACAGTTCTTAAGAGAATTAGGTAGGAAAACTCCACAACAGCAATTCTACTGTTGCAGAATCAGTATTTAGGTGTTTCTGATGGGAAGAAACGTATCGGTAACTATTTTTTTGGCTAGCACTCCAAAACCCAGCAAGCAAGCTGCAAATCATAGAATCATAGAATAGTTAGGGTTGGAAAGGTCCTTAAGATCATCTGGTTCCAACCCCCCTGCCATGAGCAGGGACACCACACACTAAACTATGTCGCCCAAGGCTCTGTCCAGCCTGGCCTTGAACACCTCCAGGGTTGGAGCATTCACAACTTCCTTGGGCAACCTATTAAATCCTTCACAGCAATTAGTAAAACAACTTTGTATCTCCAAAAGCATTGTAAAATGAAGTTTTTGTCACTCAAATACATTGTTAAACAATGAACTCTAGTGAAAAGACTTTAAAAATGCACATTAAATATTTCTCTCTGACTACTGTGCCCCTATTTAGAAAGGCTGCATTAGCAAAGAATCAGAGAAAGTACTGAAAAAAAATCATAATTAAATCCATGACTGTTGGCTGCTTGGCACTAAAAACCAAGGTTTCTACTTCTCCCAGTAACAGCTTTTGGTAAAAAAGCTCAAGCAGCTAATTTGCCACATAACACAAACTGCATCTCATTAGAGGAATGATCCTGGGTTTGAACCTTCTCCTCGAGAAAACTAACCTGAAAGGCAGTATCTTAGGCATGATTTTCACATACCTTCCTTTTCCCTTTATTCGCTTTGGATTTTGTTTCCAGTTCAAGAACGAAAGAACAATACCGGGCAGCTGGCAGTTAGCCGCACTGGCCTTGGACCATACCAGAAACACAATCCTCTCTATTGCATCTGTAGCCTATGACCTGCTTGACAACTGCAACAATTCCAGTGGAGGCAGAACAGAGTGTTATGATGAGCAAATCAGCCTAAATCACAGCATTTATATTTTACCTGCTGTCTCACTAGTATTTGTCAGAAACTTGTGGTCATTTTCTCCTTTATACAAAAGGCTGCATTACAGAAAGTAGACACTTCATACTAAACCTTATTAAAAGATGAGGTTTGCTGCTGCCATCCATTTTAACATGGTAAGTGACACTGAATTGCTAGCAGAATGCCATGTTCAGATGTACTGGCACTTGTCCAGTGCAACTGCTTTCCAGAAGAGGCCCGTTGAACATTTATTCGTTCAGCTAATATCCTCCTGTTGTATGCAGACAAACAGTAAGGAGATGTGAAGCTTCTAAGGCCTGATTTCTCTTGCAGCAAACTTTGAATTAATTGACAGATGTATAATCTTTTAGAACCTGAATTAATCTGTGGTTTACTTGATAGTAAGGAACAAATGCATGGACATTTTCCACAGCAGCCTAAAAGTCCTTATTTAATATACCTGTAGCCTGCAAGTTTAGCTGAAAGTGACTAGTCAACACTTTTTCCATTTCTAGGCCTGTCATAAGCAGCAGTGCACACCAGCTGAGTTCTACACTGAGCAGAAGCTTCCAGAAAGTTGGCTTTAAGTATGGGAGTATGGGAACCATACTCCCTTGAGAGAGTATGGTTCCAGCAGCTAAAACTCCCTGCAGGAGACACCTAAAAAAAGGTACCCTGCAAAACAGGTAAAGGAAAAAAACAAAACCCCACCAAAAAAAAATGAATTCAAAAGCCAGGCACAGAAACAGGAAGCAATATTCACTTGCAGTATCTAAGCAGGGAATCAGTAGGGCTGGTTCTCACTTACTCTGGGGAAAACACAGGGGGTCTTATCTTTGTCAAGAGTGACCCCTGACCTCCTTACAATACAGCAGACTTAACAGAATCAGCAATCTGCCTATCACAGCACATTACTATCATGGAGATAAAACCACCATGTCCACATACTTCTCTCATTTTGAAAAAGGCCATTCCTGTGAGTAAAGAATCAGATCCTGCCTGATGCTGTGGTCCTATCCTTTCCAGCTCTAACTGCTCAGCCACTTCTTGTAATCCACCCTGAAAAAGAAAACAATTGTGTTAACTGCTGAAAAACAAATTAAAGCAGAAAACGGAACAGCTGTATTTGGGGAAAATCTGTTACACAAGTCATACCACCTCAGGTGTATTTTAACATTTGCACAGTAGCTGAAACAGGTATTTATACTAAATAAATACACACCTGGAAAAATCAAACATTCAGTATCGATAGCAACATTAGAATTCTGTGTCAATATTGATTAAATAAAGCAGTATCAACAAAACTACTACTCCTTTGTGTTCCAGCTTCTTGAGCAACCAGATGTTATTACTTTACAAAACAATTCCTTCAAGATGTTGAAAGAACTGGCAATGCTGAAGAACAAAACCAGGTGCTCCTGTACTCCTATTTGCATGAAAGTTTAAAAGGTAAAAACATTGTTCTACAAACACAAGAATTCAAGTGCTTACAGATGAGGTGCCCAAAAGCCTCCATGACTTAAGATATCTAGGCTTCCTTTGAAACAGACCTTTTTCTTTCCACTTACAACAATTACGTTGAGAGTTTTTCCACTTCCACTCACAAAAACTGAGAGTATCCTTAACTATCTAGAACACTACAGGGAGTCCAGGACAGCGTTACACAGCAGGCATTTAGAAACCTGATGGCAAAGTCCAAAGAGGAAGAAAGCGTTCACTCCATCTCTACAAGACATGCTACCCCTTGTGAAAGTTTCTTTCATCAGCTGTCATAGGAGGATAGGGGGAAAAAAACATGCAAAAAAAAAATAAAAATCCACTGCCTTGCAACTAGTTTTCCAAGATAATAAAATCCAACAGTATAGCCAGCTTTTCTGTTAGAGATCCATATTTAAGTCACATGTGTTGTAATGAAACCTATTTCTTATAAAAGTATTTAAACATCTCACATACAAAAAGGGAACAATTCAAAATAGAAATTGTCTCCTTTGAATGTTGATACACGGTGAAGCTACAAAGTTGCAAATCTATCTGCTCTTAAAGGTAAAACTTCTCCAGTTTTGAAGCAAACTTTCTTCCCAAAAAGCTTATTTGAAAAACTATTCCCTTAACTGCAAGGTGACTAAATAAACCTCTTGCTTATTGTTTGGGGATTAATACCCATCACCCCCCAAATGGTAATAACTACTATGTGTGGAAGCAAGCCTGTCGGCATCTGTTTGGTTTTACACAGAACACACAGCTGCTGAAGTACAGACATGCTGTACTGTAACTGCAGTCTTTTAATGCTGTGAACTACACTATGAGCACATAATTTTGTACATAAATTCTTTTTTAAGTGATTAAGCCATAAAGCTACTGGAAACAGACTAAAGCATGTGCACATTCTTTAAGGTCTAGAAAGATCAAAAATGTGAAGACAAAATGCTTAGTGCTCCCATAAGCTTTGGAAGGGAGAAGAATGTTGCACAGAGGCAGTGCTTTTAAAGACTGCCTAGTATTAGAGTTCACCTTTACTTGCACTCTTAACCCCTTTCAAGTACAGGAAGGGAAGCAGTAAGAGGCAAAAGCATAACAATTAAAGTTAAAATTAACAGAGCAATAAGGCAAATAAAGCCTGATCTGAAAATGAGATCAAACATTATGGAAATTTCTGTGAATCTTATGGCAACAGGTTTTGGGGCAGGTTTCTGTTTTGTTTGAAAAGATGGAAGCTTCAGTAATACCATTTGGAAGTTACACCTACAAACCAATCTAGTACTGGTATGGCTAGTTTTAGTTTAGCTTGAGCAGCAAGAATATAGTTTACAGAAGTTTAAGATAGTAAGTCTATACACTATCTGGTTAAGCTCTGAAGCTAGCTAGTTTCTTTATGTGCTTGAATACAACATCTGAACACTGCAAACATGCTCAGTAATCTAACTTATGCTAAAAAACATGCTGAGGGTTACTGGTCAGCAGAAAAAAAAAATGCATCTCAGATACAAGCATTTTCACTGCTTTCAAACTCCAATAATAAGCTGTGTAGAGTTAGCAACAGCAGGTAGGCCCACACCCTTTCAAGGCACCATTTTCTGCTCCCAAGTCCTCTACTTCTTCAAGCTGCGAATAAGCAGTGCCTCATCATCAGGTTTTGCTAGCTGTAACACTATCTACTCTAGCTTAAAGTAACTTTGAGGAAAAGACACGGACACAAATCAGTAGTAGTTACACAGCAGCTGCAAGCTTTGGAATGCAGCCTTACTAATTCAAAATTTACAGTAACTGCAGCCTACAGAAGAATGCTTTGAAAGTAGTGCTTTAAGTGATATATATCCATTTGTAAATATATTACATGCTACTTGTGTGGAACTTCTTGGTCTGTAACTGCAACAACAAAACTTGGCTGTCTCTGAAAATTAATAGACTTTTGCACTCCAGGTAAGAACATTTTATTCTTAGGAGAGAAGGACAAATTCTTCTCAAATTTTCAGACCATCAGTCTTTCAAAAAAAAAAAAAAAAGAAAAAATAACAAAAAGCTACAGACTGATTTACATAAATCACATGACCACAGTCAACAGCAAAGGCAGCTCAAACTCTGGTTTCATGGCACTGGTACCAGAATTTATTGTTCTGTACAAACTCCCATATTAAAAGCAAATTTCCAACAAGGTCTACAAGTCTACCTTAGAGTTACTACCAAAAGGTTTGGAATTGTTTACATAGAGCGATTTTTAGAGAACAAGCAGGAGTATATCAATATCCCAAGTTAACTCCCAACCTGCATACCAGTAAAGTACATTCATGTCCATTTAAGTTAGAGTAACATACTGGATATTCAGTGACTTAAAAACAGACTACTTAATTCCACAAAAAGAGCATCAAATAGCTTCCCAATCCCGAAGCATGTTTCTCTTCTCAATGCCAAAAATTCTTTTTTGGGTGTGTGGAGGCAGTAAGTGAGGGACCTACAGCAAGTTAGTGACTTCCATATGAAAAGTAACCTAGACTAGTCAATAAAGGACAACTGCACAGCAGTTCAGTTCACTGCAATTTAATAAGAGATTGAAAGTGACACATTAGGAGACAGTGTGTACATTTTTAGTCACAAAATGAATGTTTAGCAATTTGTTTCACATAGCTGCTCTCAGTACAGTGTAAATCCATTATAATTTCATCACTGGTGTTTCTGGAGGGGTAGGGTAGTCCACATTCCTTCTCTGCTGTCATTACCAGTCTGCATATTAGGTGACAGGATCGAGATTTACTGCAGGAAACTGACCTACATATTCAGCTCTGAAAAAAATAAAGTCACCCTTGTTCTTAAGGTTTGTTGAAATAAAACCTGGGAGGGTTTATCTTGTTTCCAACAAAAAACATTGGCATCTCTAAACAATGAAGGTTGCACACAACTACATCTTACCGAAATGACAGGAAATATAATCCCCCTCTTCCCCAAACTCACTGGGAACGTCACCTCCGGAATGGTGACATTGTCACCTCTCCTACATCACTAAAGTTGGATTACACATTCTGGTTTTGGAAAGTGTGTTGCCACCATTAAGACACCAGATGCTTTACTTTGTTTCACCAGGAGTGATGAAGTGAGGATGTTTTTTTGGGGGGGGGCTTGCCTCCCCTAGCCCTTCCTTTAAGACTCCTGAAGTTTATGAACATTTAATTTTTTTCTTCTGGCCTCTGTGGAGAAAAACTGTGTTTATGATGTTCGCTAATGCTCAGCCATGTGCCCAGCTGACTATACTAAAACCAGCTCTAGATGAACACAGGTAGGCGTATTTCTCTTTTTGACTGGGAGGTCTCCTTTTTCAACATTAATTCAATTAACAAAAGGATTCACACTATTTACCTTCCGCACAAGTAGGCTACAAAAGATCTACATGCTCTATTAGTTCATCTCGGACAGAAACAGAGGACTATAAACTGCACAGAGATCACTGGTTCAGCACTACAAAGTGGCAAGCCATCCCTTAGGATCTGGTTGTACTACAGTCGGTGTTCTTTCTCCTGCAGGTTCTCATTAAGAAAGCCTAGAGAATCGAATTACTTCCCATAAAAGCAGCAAGCCATTAATTGCTATCTACCTCCTTCCAGCAGTAGTCTAGGCTCTTACAGTTTTTTGGCAAGTAAAGCCGTTCACAGTCCCTGTAGCGTCTTTCTTTCATTTGCTGTCTTCCCCTTCACATACTTAGTTCCAGTTTCCATTCATTCTCCAGTCCAATTAAGTATCCAAATTTTATGTCTGACAGAGTAAGCCAATTAGTAGCCCCATTGGCTTGACATAAGATTACTTTCTAGTACTGCTTTTTTTGCCTAGAAGTCACATGGTGTCCTGAACATATGCTGTTGTTTATCTTTCCTTATGAAGCCATCTGAAATATTCTTCACTCCATTCCTCTTCCAAAGATAATTCTCCAGCATCATCGTTGCAATTACCTTTGCCAAGATGACTGCAGTCCTTTAGTGGACTGCACAATGAGGAAATAAAGAATACACAAAACCCATCAATACTTATGGCTCAAAAAGTGAAGGATTAATTTCAAGCATGAGTTTACGGTCTGCCAACAAAGCCTGGGCACTGTAAATGCAGCATCAACATGCAATATTTAACAGGTAAGCAGTTACAAAAACTGATATGTGCTCCCACCTGATTCTATCAACAGCCTTTAATATTAAATATATAAAGCTTGAGACAACAGTGCTTAATAGATATTATCAAAGCAAAACCAGAAAACAGACATAAAGAATTCTGTCTCCAAACCCAAAATTTGTTCTGAGCCATTAACAGGCACTTACCTTCAGATTTTTGCAGCTCTTCATGAGATACTTTACATCATAGATGACCGGGAAAAACAACCGCAGTATCTCAAAGAAGTCCAGCTCTTCTTCAGGTAAATTAGAGTTTGTCAGGATTTTGATTAGATAGCCAAAGTCATATCCACTGCAAATTAATAACAAAAACAATATAAGCCAATAATTTAGAAGTATCCTTCTCACTTCCAACATCAAGACTTCATTACACATCAACAGGACACTTTGCTTAATTTCAATGCAGTTAAGACTGACTCTTATGAAACACTAAACCTCAGTGTAAATGGCCTTATTACAGACCCCAGAGAAAGCATTTTAATTTACTCTGAACAAGGCCAAGAACAAGAAGAAGCAAAAAGGTCTGCCTATAGGATTTCCTCGAAATCCTGAAACAAGGTAATGCTGCTGTGGCATCATCTGGAAAGAATTTACACCAGAGTGTAAGAATAGAGTCTCTCACTACAAGCTGAAGAAGACAGACTTCTACAGTTCTTGAAATACAAAAGATTAAGGAGTTTCCAGAGCCAACACATGTTTATGTCTGAAGGCAAGTAACACCCTCATCAACAAAGAAGAGTGGTTTGTCTTTCAACTTCCCCAATTAAACCAGCACACAGTTAGACAACTGAAAAAAGTAACAGATTATAGACTATTACTCTGTCCTTGCCTCCAAAAAGAGTAAGTAGGAAAAATTTCTCTGTGTACATCTAAGTCAGCAGGAGGCAGCAAGACAACCGAGCAGTACAGGTGTGGCAGAAGAAACTGAGGTATTATAGTATGTATGTGGAACGAAGAATTTGGGAAGACTTTCTTCTCAATAACCTGACTGAAGAATGAGGACACAGGAACAAGGTGAGGCAGTAAAAGGGAAACCATATACTGTCACAAAGGGTTATGATAGGAAACATAGGGTTTAAAGCATAGGAAAGACAGATGTCAGGTAGGAAGCAGGACTAAATGCCACAACAAAAAGCAGTGATGACTAGTTATTCTTTTCCCTAGGAAGACAGACGTTAAAAGCCATGATCTGATCATGAATCTGATCTGTTCTGATCCCTTGCAGGATTGCTTGTGTATAGCTGGGAAACAACTCAAGTGAACTGACGGCTACCACAAACTCCAAATTCCCAGTTTAAGACTTCATCTTCATTCTTGCTTACACGAGGATCGTATCCAAAGGCAAGAATTCTGCAACTTGGTAAGTACTGACTGAGATCTTTACCTGAGAGATGAACAGAATTAACTGAGAGAGTACAGAAGACAAATCAGTTACAAACAGGCACTGTACTACTGATCCTGTGGATATTTAGCACCCATAAAAGATGATGACTTCTGATGTAAGCTCAAGGCTTTATCTTGCATGCTCAATGTGAAGAGGGTTGCTTTTTGTACCTTTCTTATACAACAGGGTTCTCTAGATCATCTTTATCTTATGATTTTCTAGACAGATGGTAGAAAATATTGAACATACTGGAAATGAATGGATTGTTTGCTAGAAGTCCATTATTACAAGATATACAAAAATAATGGACTATTACAGCCCTCCCATGGGGGGTTTCCAGTACTCTAAACAGGAATTTCATGTTGAATGAATCCTGCACTGCATCTGGCGCCTTGAAGCTCCGCTGGCAGCAATCCAACCTCTACAGCAGCAGCCACCGGCCAGGCGCAAAGAAGCCCAAGATAAACAAGGATTTCAGCTGAGTCTTATAAAGTAAGAATTTGAAATATACTTGGCAAAACAGTAGCTTGGAAGCTTAGTTTTATTAGATCCCAGGGAGGGGAGGAGGGGAAGCCTGTATCAGCATAAAGCCCTCTAGAGAAAAAAAAGAAAAAAGCCATGTTAGCATAAAAGGCTGTTCAGAAAAATGCAGGAAAGGCTGTTCAAGATTAAGGAGACTTACTCCACTAGAGATTGGAGAGCTTATTAACTCACTGAATTCCTGACATTGGTCATCCTTGTGGCTCAAGTATAACAGCTGTATTAAAACTTTTAAAGTGAAGAAAACAGTGTGGTCCTCTTAAAGTTCTTGACTTCCCTCCTCTTCCCAAAAGAATTACATACATGACTGAATTACTATCAAATGTACGCTCTCAAACACTTCCAACTTCTATTAAGAAGGAAGTACTGTAAGAAAAGAAATGTCAAGATTCATTGACTATTTGTATTGAAAGGGAGCAGGCTGTCATAGATCTGCAATTTTGATAGAACTCATTCCGGGATCCTCATGCATAAAAAGGAACAGGGAATTCGAACAGTAGGCTTAAGAGACATGATTGCTCTTTCACTGCATGACACCATTTCAGATATCTTCTCTTGGATCCTAAGCCTGAGTTAGCTTTAGTCAGCTCAAACAAATGATGTCTTACATTTCTTAAGTTCCAGCTGCTTAGACTTAGTCCCATTGTGCTCGTAACAATCACCACAAACCACACTTTGCCAATCACAATTGCAGTATTAAACATTTACATGATCTTTTTAGTATACTTTTTTTGGGTAATATGCTCCAGCCATCCAAGCTTACAGACATAAGGACCATCACTCCAATTCGAGAATAAGATACATCCAGATAAAAAATTTTTGAGTGGCCACTGCTGCTGAATGCTGACAAAGGTAAGAAAGTCCACAATGAGCAATTTGGTAATTACATGCTCATTGAAGAACTTTTCTTCAATCCTCTAACAGACAATTAGTGGTTGGTTTCTACCCTGAAGCACATAGGCTTCCTTTCCTTATAAAGCTTTCACTACTCCTAATATAATCACCTAATGTTACTTAGTGCAGCTAACCACAATCCCTGGAGCTAGAAAGCTTTTTTCTTTTTTCAATGAACATGGACAGCTGTAGGCAACAAGACCATGGAAAAGATCAAAGGTCACTGTATTTCTTTCCCATTCTTCCAGAAATTCAGATAGCCAATTAACAATGAACTCTACTCAAGCACCAGCAGACTCTGAAATAAACAGAAACCTGACAGACCTGAGAGAGCTTTAGTTCATTTTCTAACTGGCTAACAGAAATAAGCCAACATATTCAATTTTACTAAAATCGGTTCATCACAAATGATTATTGAAATACAATAGCTTGGAACTTTCCCACTTTCAAAAAACATCTGGGTTAAGAGAGAGGCATGTTTGCACAGAGCCTCCAAAGGTAGATTGACGAGGATGCACGCAAGTGGACACTCAAAGCTTCAGCACATCAGTCAGTTGAACATCCACAAAACCAGTATTCGAGCTGTTCTGTTTTATAACTTGTTAGACTGCCAAGCACTCACAGCTTTTGACTGTAACAAGAACCAGAAATTCAGGGCTTCCCCCTCCTCTCTCAACTCAAATACGTTTTAACACACACAAGATTCGAGTTGCTTATGAAGTTGTGATACACCCAAGAATCAGTGACAGTGCAAATGGTTCTTCACTTATGCCTGGCAGAGGTGCAGATCCACAGAGATTTGCCAGTAAGTAAGGAAGCCAAGGCAGGTAACATCAAATGCAGAAGTAAAAAGCACACAAAGCAAGAAGCTAAGAACTTAGAAATAAACTACGTAAGAGTTCAAGTAAATCAAAGACTGAGAAATGAAACAAAACCAACACACAAGCTCACTCTGAAAAAGGAGTAATTTCCCTCTGCCCACTTCCTAAGATAGTCATAAATTTGGAGGATTAGCAGTAACTGAAGCATTTTAAGAAAACAGAACCAATAGCATAGTCAGCAACTATCAAGTACACCTTTTTGCAGTAGTAAAACAACTACTGCATGGAAAGCCTACATGAAACGAAATTTAACAGAGCTGTCCTGTTGTTTAAGCTTCCACTGACAGTCTATAATCACAATCGACACAAGATATGTTTAGAAACAGCTGTTTACTAATCTTTGTGGCACATTTTATGTGACCCATGCTCATTTGTAGCTTTGTGCAATCTCAGTTTAACCCAATACTCCCAAGTTCTGTGCTCAAGATAATATCTATCCTCTATCAAGCACAAGAGCCTTTAAACAGTTTCTGACATCAGGCAGAGTTGTGGATAATCAGTGTTGGATAAACATTTACTGAAATAGCTGTTTAAGAGGATTTCTAAAGACATTTTCAGTGAAGTCTACAACAGCAACTCATTTTAGCACAAACGAAACGGATAAAGCCATTCCAAACCCCTTCATAAGCTGCACTAGTAAAAATGGCATTATTGCTCAAAGTTTGCACTACACTTCAACCAGCATATGAGTCAGGAATCACACACTATCAATGTAATTATGCTTTAAAAAGAATCCCTAGTGTGGAAATGGTTCAGGTATTCTTTTGCTAGGATAGCTTACGCTGGACCCTTCAACTTATTAGGTGATACTGGAAAAACACTTTTGTAGCTGTAACTTCTTCTATGTGGCAATGCCTGCTGATGTACCAGGTACATGCATAACATGCCTCCCCACCCCTTCTCCAGAACCACACGGGTTATTTTACTATACTCATGTGAGAATCAAAAATATGCACATAAAAGCCCATAATAATGGGTTTAAGAAACTGAAAGAAACATAATTCGCTAATTCAGCCTTTGTAATTAGACACAGCTCATGGCATTCAGTATTTTTCCCCAAAGGTGCTACCACAGTAGCAGGATAGCAAGATTAAGATTATTTTGGAGTCATATTCTGAGCAGAGACAGCTGCAAGTGAAAGATGGAGGCAGATTAGGTGGCAAGCACACTCAAAGAGGATACCGCCTTTCTTTTTTTGCTGTTGTTAGCTGCCTTTTCCCCCTCTCCTTTTGGAAAGAAAGTCAGTCTAATACTTGCATTCTACAAAGCAAGTCAAAACCATGAATTCCACAACAGGCTGTTATATGCATCTTTCTGTTACTGTTTTACATTGCTTGCTGAAGAAATCCTTATTTGTCCATTGGTTAAAAATATAAATACTTCGCTAATTCCATGTAACTCTCTCTTCAAACCTGCCCTCCAAGATTTAACACTTAAGAATGAAGAATTTCCTTTTTTTCTAATTTTGTCATCTACATATTACTGCTCACCAATGTAGCATGCATGACAAACAAGAATAAGACTGTAAGGAAACTACTAGACTAAGCTAAAATGTTTGCTCTACCTTTGCTGACCTGCTTAGCAGCCAGCATTTAAGATGTCAACTTGAGGGCATTACATAGCAACAAGCCGCTAAAGCCCCTGTTGCTTGCAAAAGGTGCAAATTATCTCTGGCAGGTAGTTGACTACACAATGACTACTGCCTAAGTTTTAAGGTGTTAAATCTTATTAACGCCTGAAGATCTTTTGTATCTTGACAGATTCATAGAGATTTAGCATTCACATTTCTGTTTCTACATCTTCTATTGGAAGATGTGCTCCTGTGACAGTACAAACAGTAAAATATATTCAAGGCTTTAAATACAGAATCAAAGCTTATCAGGACTCTTCTTCCAAGACGAGTGATTTCAGCTGCCCAGATTACTAGGAGATTTAGAACAAATTTAAGAATGCTTTATAGAACTCTTCTCTCATAATTCTGCAGTCTCTCAATGAGATAAACTCCATTTGCTCAATAATTGCTTAGGAATAGTTTGCTTTTATCGTTGTTACAATTAGTACTTGCATGTGTGATATTAAAAGATACAATGCCACCTGCTGGCTTAAGAGTTCCACGTTTTTCTGGTTACAGTGTAAAATACCACTACACTCTATTCTAATAGAAAATTAGTATTACAGCAGAAATACTTTCTAAGTCACACAAGATGTGAAATCCAAGCTCTAGAATTCAATAATCAATATCGAAAACTCCAATCCTTAACATGCAGAATTTACCTATGAAAGGAAAGCCACTTGACTCCTTCACATAGTACAACTCCTGATGTCATAAGCAGTTCTGCGAAGTACTGTGTCTCAATTCCTTCTTCCTCATGCTTTTTAAACTGGATACCAGATGTTGTCAACAGTTCAATAGAGTCCTGGGCGTACATATCTTCTCTAAAACAAGAAAAGAGGAAAAGTAAATTTCAAAATATACGAACCTCAGTGATTATAAACCTGGTAACATTTCGTTTTCGATGTTCACTCCACAGACTTCACCAGCATAGAGCAGGAGCAACTTCATTTTTTTTTTCTGTGTTAATCTAAAAACAAGCCGTTTTCATAGCTTTTGGGAACCTTCACTAGCGTTTCACCATTCCCAGCACCTCCATTCTCACTTCCTTCATAAAAAACTAGTTCCTAATCCTCTTCCCATTACCTAGAACTCCTCTTTTGCAAATCTAAGGAAAGTGAATGTACGAATACAGATATTTTACTGAATAAGATCTATTACTGGAGCTGTGACTAATTAAACATAACAGTTGAAGCCCTAACATGTTACATTATAGAACTAGGAACAGTACACTCCAGGTTCCAATGCTGTATTAGTCCTGTGGATAATATTTTTCACACATTCTTATGATTTAAGCTTACGTAAATTTTTAGACATCAAAACTTGTTCTCGCTAAAACTGGAAATCAAGTCTTTGTTCCACCTAGTTCATCCTTAAAAGCCAGGTAGCCTAACATTTTCTTTCTAAAAGACCATCTTTTAATAGCCATATTTTGGACCTAAAATTTAACAGGCTGGAAAAAGATTCCTTTATGCCTTGTTTGATCCCCTCTTATCCCTCTATTTATTCCCTTTACTACTAATACTTTTGTAAAGTTAGGGATTTTTGATGAAATGGATGCTTGGTTTTTTTCCCCTAAAGTTTAACCTACCTAGAAGATGATACTCATATTACTGTCCACAACATAGTATTCTACAGAGTCTCTTCAGTGTATAGTTTTCAATTTTAATAACAATAAAAAAAGCCAACCAAGACAAACCACAAAAAATAGAACAGACACGACAACTGATATACCAAACTTGACTATTAGATTCAGCCATAGACTTACACTCCTTATTCCTAACAGCAGGTCATCATTCATCAGAACACAGAGATACATTCTCGAGATGTGTTGTATTTTTCCCCTCCCTCCCACACAGCTGCTCATTAGTTCTCCAGCTTTAAGGCATCAGCCTCCCAACACCTGTCCATCTCCATAATGCATTAAAGAACCCATCCAAAACAAACATGCCTATTTTAAAAGCAGCAGCTTCAATTCTAGTTTGTTGCTCTGCACTCATCAGGTGGATAGTTAGTTTAGAGAAATATTTATAACTCTTTAAAAGCACACTATTAACAAGACCTGGCTGGAACCACACACAAAAAAATTACCTTCCAGGAACAGCCAACAGCTGTTTTGCTTTAGGAGCAGATCACCTGGCACAGGGCCACTTCCCAAAAGCAAGTTTAGGAACAGACAAAAGTAAGAGGTTTCTCTAACCACGTAAGAGAAGAAAACCTCATGCTTTATGCAGCACTTACCTAGCTCACGTTTTGTACAAAATCCCCCCAGTGTATTGCTAATGAATTCTTTAGGTGACTGCCTATCTTGCCTTACTAAGCTGTCCTATCTATGCAGTATCTGGCACAAATGGATGGAAACCTACTTTTATTTTCAGTTGCTTGACATTAAGTGGACCTTTGAAGAAAATAAATACAAAATAACACAGGCTCTTCTTCCCAGATCAGAGTTTGGAAGTTACTAATTCATTTCTCCTCCTCCCATATTTAGCCAGATTAGTATATTCTTCTATTAAGAAAATAGAAACCTTTTACACAGCATTTAAATGGCAAGGTAAGTTTAGAGATACCAAAACAACAAATCCATACTCCCATTTCTTTCAAGAGGTGCTTCAAACAAGGCTTTTTCAAAAAAAGCATGCCATTCCTCAGCCCTAACTGACTGGTGACAAGACACAGCACTGATAGTTTAGAAAAGCTGAAATATCAAGAGACAGCAGCAGGTTTTTTTAATTTTTAAGAAGCCTGATTACTTTGAAAATACTTCTTTTTACCTGCAGAAGAAAAAAAGAAAAGGTCTGTTCACTAAAGCTCCTTCAGCCTGCAGTTTTAACTCATGTACTTCAACCTGTCAACTTGCAAACTGTCAAAAGCCTTCAACACACTTAAGTTTGAGGAGTATTTGCACTGATTCATGCCATATGAAAACTTATCACACCAGTTATGTTTACTTCAGGAAAAAACTCAAGATACTGAGTAACCTTGTCAGCTACCTGACAGAGATAAAAATCACAACTCCACAGAAGAGTCTGTGGAGTTCGCACTGGAAAAGTTTCATTTATACTTAAAAGATTTATCACTGATGAAAATCACATTGTGAAATAAAGTTCACAATATTACTCCAACAGATCATAAAAAAAAAATAGATCAACCAACACCTTACACAAGTAATCCAGAACAAAAATCTTCACAGGAGTTGCATTGTACAATCAACAACCCATTCTTCACCAAAAGGGTTGTCAAGCATTGGAACAGGCTGCCCAGGAAAGTGGTGTAGTCACCATCCCTGAAGGTATTTAAAAGACCTGAGATTGTAGATGTGGCACTTATGGGCATGATTTAGTGGTGGACTTGGCAGTGCCAGGTTAACAGCTGGACTTAATGATCTTAAAGGTCCTTTCCAACCTAAACAATGCTATACTATATAAGAAAATTAAAATACAGTAGCTCAGAGTACGTTGCTTTGAAAAACACAGGACAAACTGCTGCAGTATTAAACAGCTGAATGTAATTTACTTGTGTATTATCTAGAACTTATTGTGAGCCTCTTAAGAGTAATGTTATTTTAAAGAGGACATAGCACACTTGCTTTAGAATTTGCCGATAATATTTGTCATGCTCCTTTTCAGTCACTTCAGTAACATAATGTTTTTTCTTCACACTGGTATTTTCCACTTAAAAATATGCAAAGAAATAACATGTGACTTCTATAACAACTAGTCAGAGTTAAACTAAGATAGAAGCCCTCTGAAATTCCAAATATGAAAACACTGAGCTAACTCTTGTTATACTAAGTACAAATGCATCTTTTAGAAAGTTTTTGACCAAATTACCAACAGTGAAACAGACTGTACAGAAGTGAGGAACGAAAGCATGTGTGTGGCTGACAAAATTTCTCCTCAGATAAAGTATCTATAGCATTCCAATTATTTAGATAAAAAGAGTTGGTACAGGTTCCACAGCCTAGAACACATTTTAAGGAAGTCAGAAACATACATTCACCAGCAGAGACATTTAACACTTACGTTAAATTAAATTTAAAATTAAATTGCCAAGTTGATGTTCCTGGAGGGTATTCTCCTTGCTCGTTCATAAAAGTCAGTCCTAGTTGAATTATTTTTAGCAAGTCTACGTTGCAACGTAATAATTGGTACTGATAGTCTGCATTGCTTCTGAATTCTCCAATAGGCCTTGCAACTACTCCTGGAAATTCTGTATCCTGCAAGAACAGAATTAAAACTTCAACAAAAGACACCCATAAACACACACGTTGCTCATTCATGCCAGCATCTTACAGTTTCATGGCTGAAGACTGCTGTGTGCAAATTTAGCTTTTAGAAAGGATCCTAATGTTTGTACAGTGTTAATTCAACATTAAGATTCCATTATTCTTTCAATAATAATGAGTGAACAAGTCCACAGGTTTAATTCACTAACATTGAATGAAGGCATCATGTTTTTCACGGTAATTTGCTAGATAAATATCAAATGCCTACTTACCATAGCTACATAGTTATACTTCCGTATAACTTGACGAATTTTCTTCATCTCTTCGTCTAAGTTACAAGCCCAAACTTCACAGATTCTTTGGCTATGGTCTACGGTAGCTGCTGGCATAGTGGGGGGCTTTAGAGACCATACATCAAAAGTTACACTTGACTGAGGATCAGTTTCATAAAGAGGACATCAACTGTTTAATTTTTTAACCTAAAAGACAAAGCAAAGTATCAGAGTATAAGTTTTACTCTTCATTTGTCTGGAAAAAAAAAACCCCACTTTAATACGAGGATCGAGGTTTATTCTTCAGAATTTCATACACGAAGCACAACATAGCCGCCAAAACCACGCGGATTTCAGCTATGTGAGTTCAAAATACTGCCTGAAACTGAAACCCTATGGTTTTGTTAGTAATTTCATTCCTTGCACAAAGCCCTGCAAACCAGCAAGAAGCACTAGTTCAACAGATGAAAGAGATACCTGAACCCACAAGCATTATTCCCCCACGGGTTAGACAGAAGAGCACATTCCTGTGGCGCGTGCAACATGAAACCAAACGGCAAAGCGACTATCAGCGTTACGCCGAACTGGGGGGCACAGCGGACGGCGGGCAAGCGCCCGCGCTGGCCGCCTCCCTGGGCAGGAGAGGTTCTTTCAGCTCGTACGGGCCGAGGTGACTGAGACACAGCCCGGCAGACGCGGGCTCACGGGGTCCCGGCCGCCTCCTTATGCGTAGAAGGCCCGAGGGACGCCTCAAGAAACCGCAGAGCCGCGCCAGGCAGCACCCCGCC
>NW_009931961.1:0-594 GCF_000696875.1 Nestor notabilis
AGCAGGAGATCCCCGCAGTGTGAGACAGGGCCCGCAGGAGCCTATGCGTACTGTGGTGGGCTCCTGTGCCCCCATGGCTGACCCTCCAAAGATGCATGTTGTTTGGTGCCAGGCTTCCAAAGAGCCACGTTTACAAGGTAAAATGTGTATCTTGTAAATAATACATGATACACGTTTATATTCATCCTTTTTCTTTCTCTCTGAGGAGGTTCTGCAGCCTCCTGAGCTCCTGGCAGCGGATTCTGTAGCAGTTTCTAAGACACGCTGGCTTGATGTGCTCCGTTGGTGCCATGGAAACCAAGGGAGCTGCTCCGAGGAGACCTCAAGCTGAAGGAACTCGGGAGCTGGGAGGTGAAGCAGGTTTCCTCTTTTCTTTCAGGAAGCGGTGAGGAACGGGCTGGTGGCCACGGAGGTGTTGATGTGGTTTTACATCGGGGAGATCATAGGCAAGCGTGGCCTGATCGGGTACAACGTCTAAAGACTCACCCTCAGCAACACCGTCCTCGGGGCCGTGTCCCCGCTCTGTGTCAGGGTGTGTGACAATAAAGCCAGAACCGGCGTCGAGCTGTCGTGGTCTTTTGTGGCGGGGGGGGG
>NW_009931961.1:662-1736 GCF_000696875.1 Nestor notabilis
AAGCTCTGTGCTGTTTGTTGGTACATGGCGCGGTCCTGCTGGCGCGGGGTGCGCCATTATGAGCAGGAGCCGTCCAGGGTAAGCTGAGCTTGACCATATGCATTAGCTCAGCACCAGCACGAGCTGCCCAGGAGTCCCCAGGGCTGCGTGTTCTTGGGAGGTGGTTTCTAGCTGGGATTGCTCCTTGCTGATGCTGTTCTCAGGTGCTCACTGTTTGTTGGTACATGGCGCGGTCCTGCTGGCGCGGGGTGCGCCATTATGAGCAGGAGCCGTCCAGGGTAAGCTGAGCTTGACCATATGCATTAGCTCAGCACCAGCACGAGCTGCCCAGGAGTCCCCAGGGCTGCGTGTTCTTGGGAGGTGGTTTCTAGCTGGGATTGCTCCTTGCTGATGCTGTTCTCAGGTGCTCAGCTCGCTGGTGCACCCACAGGCCCCAGCCTGGCTGCCCTCCGGGGCGGCTGCGCCAGTGCATGGCGATTCCTCTCCTCGCCGCCGCAGAGCTGGCAGCCTCAGTGCTTCACCCCAGCAAGAAGCCCCATGGAGCCCTGGCGCAGGTGAGCTCACAGCACCGTGTTGGGTGACTGGCGGGGCGTCAGTCATAGGTGAGTCTGCTGCAAAGGCAGCGATGGGAGCTGCCCTTCCTGCCTCAGTGTCCTGTGCCCACCCAGGAGACCACAACTTTGGTTGCAGCAGTGGTCCTGGAGAACCTCTTTGATAGCTGGGACTCGCTGCATCTTCTTGGCCGCTCCCTTTGCTGCCCAGGACTTTGGGATTTCTCTGTCCCCTCTGAGGAGGGGACGCTTTGTGCAAATCTAACCAGGGATGGCCCTGAAAATGGCACCTCCCCGGGAGCCCTTTACTCCCCTCTTCCTAAAGCCATTGCCCAGCAGGCAGATACTGCCAGGCCCCTCAGCACAGGGGGCTTGATCAAGATGGACAGGGAGGTCCCACACAGGATTTAAAGTGTGATCTTGACTCACAGAAGGTTTCTGGACCAAAGAGAACCTCCCTGAGAGTGACTGCACCTGGTCTCGCCCAAAGGCTGCCCACCTTGTGGGACATGTTCTGAGCTGT
>NW_009931962.1:0-22668 GCF_000696875.1 Nestor notabilis
TTGCCGGCTGGGCTTAAACCACGACAGCTACCTACACAAAGAATTGGACATTGTTTGTGCCCTATAGACCAGTATACCATCAAGTGTTTCTTTCATCGCATGAGAACTGTATAAAGAGTAGGTTGGACAGGCTATAACGAGACAAAGAAATCTAGTCCACAAGAATGGGAAAGCTCAAACACTTAAAAGACAGGTGGAAATTCTGATCCTACAGTATTCAGTAACTCTAAAAATATCCTCCACTCAGTACAACAGCAGAGCTTACTTTCTCTCAGATTAAAGAAAAGGTTTTAAGTTGCTCAGGTAAAAAGAACTACAGTGATGCTTTCCTAATCAGAGATAAATATCGGCTACTTCTGATCTGCTACATTGTCAGCTAAGTAATGACTCATTTTCTGCATTGTTCTCAGTATGTGAAGGACAACAGGAGAGCAAACCTTATCCAGAGGCTCCTGTTACACTCAGGCATTTCCTTCAATCAGAGGCAGGCATTATGAAACACAGTTAGTGCTTTCACAAATTAAAAGCAGAAACACACTCAGCAATTACAAAGGCTGTTGATTCACCTAACTGATTGTCCTGTAGCATTTCAAGGCTGTGTGGCCTTGATTGGCTAAGACAGGAGACCGTTGTAATAAGTAGGTCTACAGGTCAGTTTAGTGCCTGAAAAAGAGTTCTTTTTTTTTTTTTTTTTTTTTTAAGGTTTCTTCTTCTGTCTTTATTTGTATATGTAACTTGCAACTTTCCCAAGATAGGCATGATAGTCAAGAACATCCTGCTAACTTGCGCTTCATCTGCTCTCAAATGGGCTGTCAGCCATTCCCCTCTGCTAGTGCGCGCATACATCCCAGCTCGTACTCGAATTCAACTCAGAAAAAGAAACAATTCAGTGTCTTTGTCTGGGAACAGGGGAACTGGAGGCCCTGCTACTACTCTTCACTTTGATGCTTGCAAAAGTCAAGAAGAGATTTATTGGGCAGCTGCTATGAGACAAGTTACTTATGGAGCTGTGCTACCCATAAAATGCCTTTATGCAGCACTTCTGGCACTGGAATAGGAGATCTGATTTAGGGCTGAAATCCAAGGCAAATCTCTCCATTGCATAAGAATGAAGCAGTAGATATTCCTTGTGGGGTTTCTTAAACAGCTGTCCTTATCAGGTTCCTACCTATCCTATGACTGCTTCTTCTAAATGACATAAGCCAAACACATGAGGACTATCTAGTATTTTCTGGTAAATGCCAAGTTTAAACAATACTTTGACATTTGTTAGATGGTCTGATTCCACTCCTTCTCACTTAGCTTACTGTCTGGCAAACTGTGTCCTTGACTGATAGTCTTCCTACCTGGGCAGATGACAGCCTTCATAGACCTACCTGATCATTTCACCTTTTGCTTTTGAAATCAAGATGGATGTCATGTCACCTCTTGAATTACAGTATTTGATTTCAGGTTTCCTACTATTTTGCTTCAGTTAAACTCTCTGCACTGAGAACTACATATTATACAGATTTTAGTAATCTAGTATGTGCACTGTCATTCTCCTGTCATATTACTTTATATCTCCTGGTTCTAATGCATACCCTGTATAAGATGAATTTGTGCTGTGTTGTGAACTATTTCAGAGATTCACAGCAAACTGCTGAATTCTGTCCTGCAAAAATATGCAGGGTTTAAAACTGTGACTTCAAGCTCTTGCCTATGCTTGTTGAAACTGTCTTATCCATGAATAGACCATCTTGAAAAGGCACAATAATTTCTGAGCCACTGCGTAACTGATTGTTTATATGACGCCAATCAGAAAATGGCAAGAAAATGGGTTATGATTGTTCATATGCAAACATCCATTTGTTTTCATTTAGAACAGCAAAGAATTATTCAGATAACCACTAGTGAGAGCAAGTAAATTTCCACCCCAATAGCTTTTGTTTTTACCTGAGAAGAAACACAAAGCAATTTTGATAATGCATGATGTGGCTAATGAAATAATGTCCCTGTTCCTGGCTTTCAATGAGGCTTTGCAATTAAATAACTTCAGAGGAAGGTATTAGAAGAAAAAAGTAGCCAACACAGTTCCACATTTGTTTACTTTGGGAAGGCCCAGAATGGTTGCACAGCAAGTAATGGCTTTATCCTGAGAAGCTCTGAGTGATCTTCCTAAGACTTTTGCCACCTCAGGACTGAGCACTGAGAAAATACCTGAAGATGACCTTTTCAGACAGAAATAATAGTCTTCCATAAGTCTAGATAGTCTATTATTCCCCTTTCCTCTTGAAAGGCCAGGTTTGGCTACTCAAAATCTTGGAAACTGTACATGCAATTTGGCAGGATGACCAGGTCAGACAGAGGATCATTGTTCTGGCTGCCAGACATTGTTTATAAAGGCAAAATTCTGTTTTACCTATTTATGCAATTCAAATGTGTTTGTTGTATGGGGACAACACACTTTGCAGAGGGCTAGTACAGGCCATATGCAATACTGAAGGACATCATTTGAACTTAACCTGTGTTGGGAGATGAAATTTCATGCAATACTGCTGTCTTTCTGTGCAAGGCTGAAAGACTGATCTCTGCCAGCCTTCTGATATACAAACTTAATCCAAGAAAAGCTGTGAAAGACTTCATTTAGAAGAAGAAAAATAAAACTTCACTTGCTTTTTGATATTTATTGTTTCTTAATATTCAATGAAAGAACCCTGTCAATATCAATTCAGTATCATGTCACATTAAGTATCATATCGTAGAATGTCAATGAATTAACCAGTTGGTCAAACACTTTTTGGAAATTCGTTTGTTTTGCAATACTTTTCTTAGTAAGCTAACAGTTTCCTTGGGGAAAATGCAAATAATAATAATAACAACAATAAAGTGTTCATTAAGCATAAAAAGAAAGTATCCAAACCTGCCTTTCTTCTAACCTTGTTTGCATATATCATTAAGAACAGCAAAGGCTGTTCTTTGGACGGGAGACTCATTAGTAATGAAATATGATCAAAACCAAGATTTATTGCAAATGATGCAAAATTTCAGGAGGCCATATTTGGTGTGTGCAAATTAAGATCTGCTGTTCTGATGAACTGACAGGTCTTTACCAAGCAACAGAAAGGCAGAGGCAGAACTCCAAATGGTACCTACCGATGCTCATTCTTACCCTCATTATAACATGGCCTGAGGCCTGGAGCATGGCTTTTCTTTTTTTTTCCCTTCCCAGACCATAACGAGCTTTGTAGATTTGTACTGTAATGAAAGTGTTTGAAATTGATTTGACTGCTACTGTTATAAAAGTTCCAGATTAAAGAATTCAGCATCCACCCAAAATGGGGTTAAAATGTTTTTAAAAAAATGGCTTTGAAAATGGCCCCATCAGGCCCATTGATCCCATCATGTTTATAGTGGCTAACTGCAAATCATTCACAAACTACCAGATGGTGCTGGATGAGTCTGAGAATTATTATTTGAGGAATAGTCTTGAGTTCTGCTTCAGCTTCAATCTCATTCTACAAAGTTTTTACATCTCTCCTTCTATCACAGTCATGGGCACCCTCCCATGCTTATTTGTGAAATGAATTTTACTGAATACCATCTAATCTTATTGCCATAGTTACAACCAAGAAACCAAAGATTGCTACACTGAGCTCAAAATAGCTGACCTGATAAAAGGAAGGGACTAATTCTTATGCAAATCTCTGTACTCAAATACAATCTCTTATTCAAAGAACAATGGGAAGTTCGCTTTCTGGAAGCATGGCCTTCTACTGTCTTTTCATTCTAGCAAAAATCTGCGAAAAAGGCTGAATGAAATGAGTAAAAATGATGGAAGAAATACAGAGCTAGGGCTGAATGTTTATCATACATGTTGTTTGCTGATAGGAAAAAGAAAATGAGTAGCAGGAGTACTTATTCTGTTAAAGCCCAAAGTTGTTAACAACTGAGATCCTGCTGGCTGGAACAGCAGCCACACAGCTTTCCTGCCAAGTTCCCTCTGCAGGATACTTTAAACAAGTAGGAGGAAGGGTCTGGTTGAAGCCAGGAATTTCAGCATTTGAACTGTTCCTGATTTCTAAGCCATCTCTTCATGCTTGTAGATTGCAAAGGTTTTTTCTGTTATGAAAAAAGGATGCAAAAGTTATATTACATATTACTCCAAATACCCTTGAATCAAGTGGAGGAGACTGCCATATACCTGTGGTATTTCTCCTTTGTGCAAGGTCTTGCTGAGGACGTTCTCTGTGGTGACCCCAGGGTACAGAGAAAAGATCCTTCACCTAGGCTGTGCATGAGAAGGAACTGGGGCAGCAGACTGTGTGACAGTCTCAACTCCTGAAGCCACCACAGACCTTCTCACCCCAGCTCTGGAAGACATGGCAACTAGAAATGATGCTCATTACTTTGTGATAGTAAAGCAAACACACGATGAGGGAAAAATAAACAATAAAAAGAAACAGAATGAAAAAGAGAGGAGTGTTTGACAGAACAGAAAACACAGAGAGGAAAAATCTCAGAGAGAAAAAAGAGAGGCAGGCAGAGAAGTGATAAAGAGATACTAAAGTGATACAGAAAAACAAATAATAACAAACAGCTGAAGGCAACCAGAGTTTTCAGAGGAGGAGGGTGTAATAAACATATGAGACAGAACAATAATGAAATAACACCCTCAACCTAATAGTTGGAAAAAGAAAATAAAATTGTCTCTGTGGAGTTAGAATTTAAAATTTATTAGCATTTATTATATTTCCTATATAGGATACTATGCACTATGGGTGAAAGAAATCTAAGTCTGTTTAGCGGAATAATCTGACATATTAATGAACTATTACAAGTCCTAATATGCTGCTTTATTTCTGAATAGCCAGGATAGGAAATTTTACACTTAGTCCTGCAAAGGGGGACAGTTGGAGAAATACAAATATTCCAAGTGGACAGTGCCTCAAAAATCAAGCCCCATCTGTCACCATTACTTTGCTCTTGCACAATACTCTCTGGCCTGTCCATTACTCTTTTGTTCTACTCCTTTCTATTTTTTGGTCAGACCACCGCTGGTCCTCCCCATGCCTCACAAAGATGGCAGATGAAAAAGAAGAAATATTTAAGCTGTTCATGTTAAGCTAGCTTGATGCCACCTAAAATAGCAAGGTCTGCACAGTTTAACTTAAATCAGATATTTGAACATGAAACAGTTCATACAGAAGGAGCTCTCCCTCACAGAAGTGTCTAAAACCCCTCTTGCTACTGTTTCCTGCAATATGAAATGTTAGAATACCTGCTGTCCTGAAAGCATGAACAATAATCACAACCGCAGAGGCAAGCAGCTTTTTTTTGTAGTTGTTCTGCACACATTCACAGTGTAGAACGATAGAGTACAACCAAATCTTGACCTCAGCTACCCAGATCCATCCCCACAGGAGGAATTTAAAGATTTTCCTTTTGTTAGAAAGCTTGTGTTTTTGTGCACAGGTAGTGACATTCATCCTTGATCACACAGACAGGATCAAAGTATTCTGAGCATATATTAAGAACTAGGATAGCTACTATCTCCTCAAAACCTTTTCTGGAGCATAACTCTGCAATTCTTGTTTCAGTTGCTGATCTCTGGTACTACTCAAACCAGTGCAGAGAATACCTGTACTAACACAGAGGAGAAGTGCTGGTTAAGGTCTTCTCAGCAGTGTGAGCAAAAGTTATGTTCTGTTACTCTGGAGGAAGAACAGAATAGACGTCCTCATATAGATATCACTTTATTGCCCTCTTATCTATTTTGACCTGGACTGTTGAAAGTGCCCTGCAGGGACAAAGCAAATCCCCTGCACCTCGCCAATGCAAGCCTTTCTCCTTTGGGAGCATTTGCCCTGGAAAGCTACTGCCTGCAGCACCTGCAGAGTCAGAAGCCCTCTTCTCCTGGTTTATGGTGAACCACCGCGGCAATGCCCTGTTCCCCACAGGGTAGCTTGCTCCTGTCAAGTTGCTCTCCCATATTCTGTCCCCACATTAGTGGGGAAAAGATGAAACATGTGGCTGTGCAGGGATTAAAGGCCTCTTGCTGGAGTAATCTGCTACCCTGACCAACACCACCAGGCTACCACTGGCCCTGGCTATTCCTCTCTTGACATTTCTCTGATCAGCCATGAGACTTAGGAAAAAGGATAAATTTTACCCAACAGCAGAACCTCTAAATAAGAGGTGCTTGGAAATGTCATATTTGATGTATGCATTGGAAATTGACTAAGACCACTTTAATGAGAAATTAGTTAAAAGCTCCAGTTCGTGGATATTTACATTAACTGCAGCTAAAACAAACTATAACATGACAGTGAAAGTATATCTAGAGAGAGCCATCAGCTGTGTTTCCTTAGAGTTTTATTGGCCAAAACGAAAGTTACAAAAATAATATTTTGAAGGTTGCCATAAAATAGATCAAATCATACAGAAAAACTGGCTAGCATAGTATGATTTGGAAAAAACTACAGCAGCCAGAGAGAGAAAGGAGTGGAAGATTTTACAATGCTAGGGATATCTGAAGGTCAAATATTAAGGCAGTTTGCAACCAGTATTTAATAACATGCTATATTGTTGGGGTTTATTGCACTGTAGTTAGTCCAATCATCATTAACATGTGTGCTTAAAAAGAGAAAAAGGGCATTCTATTCTTGAATAAGGGAGGTTATAAAAAATTCTTCCAATATTACGTCGTAAATAGCACAGTTGAAATCAAACTTCTCTGTCTTTTCTTCTTCTTTTTTTCTTAAAAAAGGAAAAAACAAACCACAAAACCAGACAAGCTAAGAAGAAACTCTATTTTGATAGGTGTTATTTTCTAGGTATTGGATGTTTATAATTAGAAAGTGGTGCATAGTTATATGTATCTAGTATTTTGGCAATAATTTAGTTCTATAAATGTTTACTCATCTGCTTAACCTTTTACAGTCAGTAGTGCCTTATTGCAGTAAACGGGACTATTCACATACTTGGATAAATGTTAGGTTATATGTCTATACTCATAAATCGCTTAATCCAGGGAAGCTCTTTCATTTAAATGGCTTGTTTACCAAGTTAACTGTGGGTGGATTGTCATTTGGAGACTTCTTTTGCATTTGGCGTATCCTGAAAACACTGGGATATTCTAAACTAGGTAAAGTCAAGGTAGTCTTATTAAAGTTTTTCAGATTCCTAATATCTTTAGTTAAGGAAACAGCTTTGATATGTGGTTATCAGCCCTTCTATTTGTAATCTGCATAGATAACAAAACTGATTAGCAAAAACTCTTCAATGGTTTAGAAATAAGTTGCCTGGTTTCATAGCCAAGATCCACTACTCAAAGTAACCAATATGCAATATCATAGGCTGTCTTGGGTTGGGAGGGGCTGCTGAAAGGGACTCCTCAAAGTAGCATCAGCTTCAAAGTTACATTGGGTTGCTCTATGCTTCAGTTGTTTCCATGTAATATTTGAACCTCCCATAACTGTAGTCTCCAGACTTTGTTGAAATGTTTGTTCAAGGGTTTGTTTGATTGAAAATTCTTTAGAATACAGTATTTCAGAATCCAGTTCCTGCCTGTTTTATGCTGCCCCTACAGTTGTGTTTGCTCAAAGGAAAATCGGTTCAGGGACTGTTAGTCTTTATGATTTCCTGTGTAAAACAGCTGGGTATTTTTGATTGGGTAATACTTAATGTAAGTGGAAGCACTTAGTAGTCTTTGAGGAATGGCTGATATTTTCAATAAAGGCTTTTAGGCCCCTTTTGAAATTTTGTGTGAATTAAAAGTGTAGGATTTTCAAGCATGCTAACAATAAAAACAATCAAAAAGCACTATGTGCAAAATAACTCAAGGCAACACGTTGCGTAATCACAATTTTGAGTAGGGAGTTTTACTTAGCTGAGGTGGTTATATGGTACAAAGTGAACAAATGATGGCCATTTAAATAGTTCAATCCCAATACTTGTCCTCCATCTAGTTTATCTTGAAATTTACTGTCATTATTGCTAAGGGCCAAAGGTTGTTATGTCACACTACTCCTTCTTTGGTATTAGCCAAACTGAACAAGAAATTCTGAGTTCAGTTCAAGCATAAGTCCACTATCACTGGCTAATCGGCCATAGTGCTACCTTAGCTCTTACACTGGTGAGATAGTTGTCATTTTGTGTAAATAGATTTTGCATCCATTGTTCTCTTCATTCCAGGGAAGCACTACAGCAGCTGACACTGGGCTGTAACCAGATTCCTTCTCTTCGCTTTTTATGTAATCAAGTGTCAACTTGCTTTCAGCTAAGAAATTGTTACAGGTTCTAAGTATGTCAAAGATATTTTCTCTTAGCAAACACAGAAGCTTCTTGTTGAATGCCTCAAAATTTTTTAGAGATGAGGTAACTGGCTTTCAGTTAAATGTTGATGTTTTTGTTCATAATACATTATTGTGCCATCACAATCTGAACAGACATTTGATGCTTACTATTTTAAAGGTATTGATCAATTACCACTGACCAAACTTATCACAACAGACATAGTAATCTTTTTCATCTTCTGTCAAGTAAAATTGATTTGTATATATACATATTTTAAAGATTCAGCTTCTCTGAATCTGTAACAAATAATCATGTCAATAAGACTGCTTGAATGTCTCCAGATGGTAAATTCTAAAGACTCTGTGGTAAGATTTTTGACGCAGTTTTGGTGGTGGTGTTTTGGGTGTTTTTTTGGTTTTTTTTTTTTTTTATTTTATAATTAATATGAGTATTTGTTTTGTAACATGGTATAATCTGAGGCTTGCTGAACATGTTCTATGCCATCCATTTTGTTCAAGCCATGTCAAGTACATCATGACACTGCTGCAGATATTAACAGTGTAGCACTGTAAACAATGTCACTAAGTGCTTTCAATTCTCTGTGATGCTTATTGATATTCAAAGAAGAAAAAGTTGCTATTGATTTGTATGGGTATTGCATGATACCTTTAATGAATGCTAATAGAAATTGCTAAGTCTGTTAAGATTTGCTTTGCTTTCTTTATATGATCAAAAGGAGATTTTCTCTGCCAGCAATATAAACCCAGGCTTATGTGTAGAGTTAGGCTGAGGCAGCCTAGATATTGCTATGCCACCACATGTTTAGGGACTTCAATAGATGAATATAGTGTTGCCAAAAAGATACATCTGCCAAAACTGAGAAAGCATGCAAAAATGAAGATACACCCACATCACTGAAATGCTGATGAGCAGGAATATAGCTGTGTTGAAACTGGAAAGTGAGAAATAATTTTATGAAGCCACTTATATTTACAGTAACCTATCTCTGCTCTGCTTTGTATTACCTACTTCCCATAAATACATGTTTACTGCAGTCATTCTACAATGAAACAGAAAGGTTGCACAATGCATGCAACCCTTTTTATCCTATTAGTTCTACTATGGAGATGCAACAGAGTAAAACAAATCAAAGATACGTGAGCATGAGTGTTTGAAGGGTGTTCAGTGAACTTAGGAGAGAGCAGATGTTGGTTACAGTGATAGGGAAAGCGCATTAGAAACCTTTTGTTTGTGCAATTAACTTGACATTGCCCTGTAGCATGAGATATGGACAGCTTTTCAGGACTTGTTATTGCTTTAGTTTGAAAAGGTGTCTTGAACAGTAGTCACTCACCGAACTTTAAAGGGACAACAAAATTTTGAAAGGGATATTATCTTTGGTCCTCAAGATTTTAGCCAGTCTCTGTTAGCAGAGACCAAGGGACAGTTTATTCAGCTTTGACCTAAAACTTTGTGTGGAGCATCTGACGTTTATCACCACCAACAGGAGACATACGCTATTGGATGGACCTCAGGGCTGATTTGATATGATTAATGGTGTCCTTCAATGTATCTGTATTGAACAGGAAGATAGGTGGAAAAAAAGTGCTGTAAGAGCACTAAAGGAATATTGCAAAAGAAAAGATTTTTAAAGATTTCTTTTAATTTTCAAAGGAATTTAACTACCATCTTTATAGTTCTGTGTATCTTACACACAGAGTTTGTGTGAAATCTAAGTACTTTCCCTCAAAAAAAAGGATAAGTATTGCTTCTGTCCTTTCATAATGCAAAATCTGATGCAGGAAGACTGCTCACAGAACTATTTCAAAGCTGATACAACTAAGTTCAGGCACTTTGACCTATTGGATAAATAAGAATGCTGAAATTCATTTTTGACCGTTTAAAAACAGCGTCATCAAGTTTCTCTGATTCTCTGACTAATTCCAATTCCACCTAATTCTAATTCACATATACTGAAATGGCATGCTATATTTTAAACTATGCTTATTTGCTGGACAGAATGAATAAAATCACACTTTTCATACAAGACTCAAACTAATTTCTGACAGAAATTCTAGAAATTTTTAATTAGTATGAGTATTTGTTTTGTCACATGGTATAATCTGAGGCTTGCTGAACATGTTCTGTGCCATCCATTTTGTTCAAGCCATGTCAAGTACATCATGACACTGCTGCAGTAAGTATTTACTGGGGTATGCAGATTGCTAAATGCTGCCATATAGTATCAGTAAAGACTCTTTTTCAAAAATTCAACTAGGTAAGGAAGAACACTTAGCTTGAATATATACATTCAAGCTGGCCGTACTATTAAAAAAGACAGAAGACACTAAAGCTTGAGGTGTTCTTATACGTATTCCCTGTATCAGATAAAAGCTATAGTGTTGATAGTGACCTGTTCTACTAGCCTACTGGGAGCTACACAGAAATATAAAGGTATAAAATCCGAACTGCTAGAAGTGCAGAATTAATAGCCTTCGCATTTTGGTAACTGTATACAGATTTTGAGCACTGTAAGAGTGAATAATACAGCTGGAGAATGGCTCTGTTTGAAAGACGATATCATTAAGAGACTCACTAATAGACAAAGGAAAACAAGGTTTCCTACAGTATTAGGAAAGTAGTTAAAACAATCATTTGCTGTTTCCCTTGTGATTCAGTGGTAGTGCTGAAGAAATGAAAGAGGTTGCATCCCACCTGGATACCCGACATTATGGCAGGTAGTTCACCCAAAGGGAAAAAACACTTTCCTGTCAGCCTAGGGAAATGCTTCCCTAACGAGTGCAGATGTAAGCAGCCTATTGATGGCACCACAGCGGTAAGAGTTTGAGGGGCAGATAGGAAAAATGTGTTTTTCATGTCACCATACGTTTTGGGAGTTTGACTCATTAGCAAGAAACAGGCTTAAGCTTCATAACAATTCTCTTTCAGAAATCCTTCTGACTGATCCAAATATCATGGGGTATATCTTAACCCTCTTAGGCATTACAATACCTTGGTAGAATAGAGATTAGGAAACTGAGCCCTTGCAGTTTCTCTAGCATGGATAGTCTGTTCTGCATTTCTTAATCCCTGTCTTTTTTTTTATTTTTTTTTTCTTCCGTGAGCTTTTTATAATAAAGAATTCAGTGCTCCATGATGTGAAGAATGACTCCTTTGTCTTTTTCCATCTGTTTTATTCTTGGGCTGAGCTGCTCAAATGTGCTTTCATATGTTGACGAGCTCTTGGGTTTAATGCCTTAAATAAGGAAAAAAAAAAAAAAAGGAATGGACTGATGAACTTGATTACACCAAAAAATCAAGAGAGACAAATTAATTTAAAGGTTCCGTCATTACAGATTCATTGGAAATACTGCTGATCATAATGAATTTGTTTAGTATTCATGGGATGATACATACATTTCCATAGATTATACTCTTGTGAGATACAGCCTCACTTAACCATTGGCTATTCTTACTGAGTGAATTAAAGTAAACAGTTTTATCAAATGATGAATTCCATCTATTGCCAAGTGTTCAGGGTACAATTGTTATGCTTGACTAGCCAGGTATTTAGCTTCTCTCTACCACAGAAGTGACTGACCTCCTGCATAAATGTGTGCAATTTACCTCAGGATTACAGCTAATCAGGAGGCTTCTGCACACTGGTTCTTTTCTTCCCATGATGTTTTTCTTAATCATTTTGTCGGTATTAAAAGTTATGGGGGAACCTTGCACAAATGTTTAGGGATTTTTTTGTAAGCATCATTAAGGTGTATGCTTACCAAGGTGCTTTCTTGCTTATTTTCACCCAGTGCTACCAGGAATCTGCAGTACATTGCTGGCCCATTGCACAAACATTCCTTGAAAAGCTCAACATAGCTTCTTATGGGAAGTCACAATGATAATTCTAACTCTATCTGCCTAATATAATGTGCTTTTTATTTTCTTTCTGTTTTCCCTCTCCCCTCCCCCTCCCAAAAAAAGAGGTATGTTTAAGATTTAGTAGAAGAAGCACACTCCTTCAGGAGTCAAAAATCATGGCATTTTTCTCCCTTAATATGTTTTTCCTTATCTAGAAGCTGTAAGCTCCCACAAATTCTGCAAGACCATTTCAGTGAGAGATGGAGGTGCAGAAGAAGACTAATAGCAGAAAATGGAGAGAGTAACTATAAATGGTCTAGCTGCTGACAGGCCTGGTTTTGCAGTCCTGGGGCTATAGAATATTTACTTCCAAGAGCAACCCACTACATTTTTGCACTATACTCCTACTTACAGACAGCAAATGTTGAATACATACCTTGAAGTCTTTATTCTCTGAGTGTTGTCATTCAAGAAGTATTTACAAAGAGCTCTTTTTCTGAGATTTAATCCCTTATTTGAACTATAATGGTGACAACACTGTGTGTCAAGAACATACTTGTCTGCATACTTAAGATACACAAAGTATCTGTGTCTATGCTCTGCTGAGAGCACTGCAGAAGAACTGCAGAGAGTGCAGGAATTCTGTTGCTGTCCTAGTGCTGCCAGCAACAATGCTGCTATTACCAAAGCATAAGTTAAAAGAAGACCACTATTCCAGCTGCAAGTGGCACCATTGTCAGCCTACCTGAAACTTGTTTCATCAGTATTCCAAGTTAGGTAGATTTCAATGATTGAGAAGAGAAGACTGGGGCAGATAAAACCTACCTTTTAGAAAAGGATAGCAAGGCAAGCCCAGCTGCTGCAATAGAACTGTTGCAGACACATGGGATATTAAAACCCTGAGACCTCATTAATGTCAGTCTTATGGTTCCTTTCCTTATGTTTCAAGACTCATCGACCATGGCCTAATTTCTTCATGGTATATGTAAATGACAAACACCAGCAGCTGTTCCTAATGCACTGCAGGCACAGCAACTATTTTGGCTTCGTTTGTGTGTTCCACTGAGTCTCTCTTCTCCTTTTCTATATATCACTGCAGAGTGCTATCATACACACAAAGCATTTTATTAAGCTTGCTCAGTCAGTCAGCAAACATGGCATGACTTAGGACAGATGTTCTCCTACAACTGTTGGAACAAACTTGCATAGCAGTGGTAGCAACCCATCACTCTCTGCTTCAAGGAATTAGCAGTGTAAGACACGAGTGTGTATTACCCACTTGCCCCTAGTTTGCACAAAGTGAACTGTTTAATCATTCATGCTTTGCTGCTCTAGATGAACTTGCTGTGAAAGTCAAATTCTCTGGTTAAATATGTGGCTATCCAATGCAATACTGGAAAGGCTACTTGAGATCAGTAAACACCAGCATACACAGAACTTTAGCACATATCTGTCATATTGTGGTTAAGTCCAGAGGAGGGTCATGAGGATGATAGAGGGCTGGAGCACCTCCTGTATGAAGACAGGCTGAGAAAGTTGGGGATGTTCAGCCGGGAGAAGAGAAGGCTGCATGGAGACCTTATAGCAGCCTTCCAGTATCTGAAGGGGGCCTATAAGGATGCTGGGGAAGGACTCCTCATTAGGGACTGTAGTGATAGGACAAGGGGTAATGGGTTCAAACTTAAGCAGGGGAAGTTTACATTAGATATAAGGAAGAAGTTCTTCACAGTGAGGGTGGTGAGGTACTGGAATGGGTTGCCCAAGGAAGTTGTGAATGCTCCATCCTTGGCAGTGTTCAAGGCCAGGTTGGACAGAGCCTTGGGAGACATAGTTTACTGCGTGGTGTCCTTGCCCATGGCAGGGGGTTGGGACTAGATGATCTTAAGGTCCTTTCCAACCCTAACTATTCTATGATTCTATGATTGGTCTCAGCTAGTGGGGAGTTCGTGATTATGATGTAGGCAAGATGATACTTGATGGAGTATCTGTCATTCCGCTGACTAGAGGGCATGTCTTTTTAGTTCAAACTGACATTGCCTTGGCCATACAGAGCACCTTAATTTTTCCCAGGAAGATTTAATTTGGTAAGGTGTAAGAAACAATAATATATATATATTTTTGAGTGTGTGTGTGTGTGGTTGGGAGGGACACTACAGTTAACCATTAAAAATCTGGATATTAAGAAAGCCCATAGCTTTTTTTTGTTATGGAACCACTGTGTGACTTCAGTTGCCTGTGCCAGGATTCTCACATCTAGAGAACAGAATACTTGAGGTAATTAATTCAGATCCCCAAACACACATGTTGAAGATATATGTACAAACAAGATGTGGTAAACGACCTACATAGAATAGAGACATATATCAACACAGTTTGTCAGGAGCAGAAATCCTTATATCTTCAAGACAAAACTTAGGAAAGTGAAATAACACATCATCTACATATGAAAAAAATCTCAACCCTGCAACAAAATCAGTCACAGAGAATAAATGTATTAAAAATGTATTAAAAATTTGCATAAACAAGTAAGGATATACATGGATGTATACCCTTTTCTAGGCCCTAAATCTGGTCTCGCATCCCAGGAATAATTCATATTCAGATGTGAACTTTAATATCAAACTCTTAAATCATAAAATCATAGAATAGTTAGGGTTGGAAAGGACTTTAAGATCATCTAGTTCCACACCACACACTAAACCATGTTGCCCAAGGCTCTGTCCAACCTGACCTTGAACACTGCCAGGGATGAAGCATTCACAACTTCCTTGGGCAACCCATTCCAGTGCTTCACCACCCTTACTATCCTACTAAATACTACTCCTTCGATGGGCTTGCATAGACACAATCACTCCCATATCCCAAGGTCATGTTATTGGTGCCATCTTTCTGCATATATCTATGGATTAAATATTAAGAGAGTATGTAGCTCACTTTCAGATCATTTTTTTCTCATAAGAGAGTAGATTAGCTTCACTTTTCATTACGTTTTGTTTACACATAGAGTTATGAAATAAGGAGTGAATTTTGTTTGCAGTCAGCATTTACAGCTGACTTTTAATTAACTTCCCTTCATAATTTTTAATATAGCTCTTTCACTGAATAATATTTCTATTCCACAATAGCTGAAAGTACAGCCAATACAGCACAGAGGAGGAAAAAATGGCCCTAAATTACTGAACCATTATATTTGCAGAAGCTCTCTGCCAAGAGACTTTTCAAAGCAGTCAAACAATAAATTCATTAGAATGCCAAAATGGGGCATCAGGGGCCAAACCTTGATCCCATTGAAATCAGTAGCTGATGTACTGAATAGTCTTAGTATTTGGCCCTTAAAACTATTCAAATATCTTTGGTTCAAGCAAAATAACAGACTATTACTGCAAATCTAACCTTCATTAAATTTTCTATGCACTTAGATCTTTGTATGAATTGGAGAATAGGTTTTTGTTTGAACTGAATACTACTCATATTTGATTTTTAAAATCATTCTCAATGTTGTATTCTCTCCAGATTCTTATTACTTTCAGTGAACAAAAGCGCAGCTAGTAAACTCCCATATATACACTCCTATGGAGACCACGTAGCCAAGTGGATAAAAGCCCTACTTCTTATTTCAAAGGTTGAGGTTCAATCTGACTGAGCTCTGTTCTAATTAAACTTTCTGTTTGCGTCTCCAAAAGTTATGACATATAAGTCAACCATGGTTAAAAAAAGTGGGTGTTTACACTTACGGATAGATGGAGTCCACTCCTTTTTGCAAAATGCAGAACAGAAAAAAAGATCAGGAACAGTTAGCACAGACATGTCTTCATCTAAGTACAAACCCACACCGTTGTTCAAGAAAAACTGGGCAACTTTCTGATTCTTAAATTGTGCATTTATTGGAAAAGACGAGTCTTAACATGGGCTCTGTATGTCTGCTTCCGTGTACTGGTTTAAAGCATCTATGGGCCAGGGATGCTGAAAGCAGCATGATATGCAAAGAAATAATTAATTCATATCTACCTGCAAGCCCTGCGATACTAAAGATTGTAATTGCTGAGAACACCATCACTAGTAGGCACAATAATCGGGAATTTCTAGTGCACATCTTTGAGAGCAGTTTCAAATGACTTGTGTTTTATGGGACATTGAAAAAATCACTACATTTGGTTGGAGGTGGATACCTGAAACTCTGTGCATCTTACAATCTTTGGGAAAAGGCTACATCTGTGACAGATGACAGCAGACAAATACTGTTCTTTGGTCCCGTGGTTAACTTGTTCCAGTAGGGATAATATGAGTAAGAGGGGTACCAAACAGAGTTAGACCTTCAGATATGTGCTACTTCTATGTATCTTCCCAGGGATACCCAAAATTCAGGTCAACTTTTCAAGTTGTTTGTTCACTCTTACCTGGAAGAATGGTATACAGGACAGAAGGTAGTACAGCTTAATGCGTTTCCTGCCCGTATGTAATTTTAAGAGTATGGGTGGACAGGAGAAGTAATTACTTGTGGAAATAAATAAAAAACTATTGGCTTTCACAGATTTATTTCTATGGGCCAAGACAATAGACTTCATTTCACAAGTAAAGATATAGAGAAAGAACTTTTCCACAGAATAGAATGCTCTATATCAATAAAGACCAGAAATTACAAGGCACACACATACCTCATTGCAGAGTATTCATCATCAACAGACAGATGTTTTCTGTAGTCTGAGGCATGCTTTCAGTGGAGAAAGCAGCCTGTCAAAAATGATAAAGATGCAATGGATTTGCAACTGCACAGGAAAGTGATGTGTCTCTATGCAGACTGAGGTGAAGCAAATGAATATTACCCACTTTACTGAGAGAATGAGGACTGATATAAAGTACAATTAACCCATGTTAACATTCAGACAGTCTGCCTAGTATACGTACAATTTCCCTAATTAAAAGAAAACAATGTTGTCATTTATCACGTGCAAAAATATTGAAATGATCAGTCAAACAATTTGGCCGTCTAATGGGCTGTCTTTAAAAAAGTGGTTGGTTAAATGGTGAAATCAAATATGCAAAGTTAAAAATAAGAAACTTAAGCCATAAATTGTTCTAAAGCCCACAGAATGCAACTGCAGTTTCCAGGAGACTTGGATAGGGTTTACATGGCCAATTCTCCATGTTCCTGAAGGTCAAGGCATTTTGTTTATTTTCTTAAGGGATTTTATGAGTCTCAAAATTAATTAAACCACTACCTGTGAGTATGTTGGATTATGATTACTTTTATGGTAATCTACATGCTATGTGAGTCTGTATGTTTTTAAACCACTTCATTATTTTTTAAGTTTTGGAAGTAGTTCTTGTTTGAGAAGCATCCAAGTCTTACTGTTTATATTTACCTTATCAGCTTGGATGCAGTACTTTATTTTAGTGATGTATGTACCTTGCAGCCGCATGAAAGATTTGTTTTATATGTTAGATGCTTAATGAAATTTCCTCTTTCACACATTTTAAAGTCAGGTCCAGAGCTATAATATTGTAATCATTAAGCATTTTGGGATAGTTTAGAAGGCATTAGTCATAATCTGGTTTCTTTCTATATTATTGCCCTAATGAAAATTTTCAGAGTGAAGCTCAGATGTATTTTCTCTGACCTGGCTGGCTAAGTTACTCATTAGAATATGAAGAATTTTAATAATACGGAATAATCTGATTTTACCACTTATAGTCCAGAATCACATGCACTGAAATACACTGCAGTGAGGTATAGCTATGCGTTGTGAAGGTCTATCCATTATTCAGGTTTGAGGAACAGGGTATTACCAACAAGCCACAGAGGGGTTTACAGGAAAGTCTATTCTCTTCTAACCACATACAACAGAGTAATTTGTATAGCATATGAATCTTGAAATTTTTATTAGCTACTAATCTCTATTTCTTGATCATAAAATTTTACTCTTACAAGAAGTTTAATTTTGGCTGTTTGTCTGGTTGGTCTGATGCCTAGTGAAGTCAGGACAAGAACATCCCACGTTTGAATTTTTGCTTATTTCTAGAGTAATTTCAGCTTGTAGAGATTACATCCTGAACTCCTACCTATTTCTTACTTTTTCCAGAATTAAATTAGGAACAAAGATATTTTAAACTCTTTTGAGTAGTGGAGACTTCAGCTGCTTCAGAGAACTTCTCCAGCCAAACCCATCCTAAGCAGCCATGAGGAGAAGGACATTTCAAATTGCAGCAGCAACTTCCCCCCAGATACTGTGCTCCACTGAGTTTTATTTTTGTTACTGTCCTCTTCATTTATTGCTTTATAAGGTCTTTTCTCAATAAGAAGGAGAGTGCTTACCAGTTTCTTGTGTCAGACTCTCATACTGATAATGTGCCAAATGCGTGAGTCAGGTGCAACTCGTGTGATGGAAGAGATACCTGTCTGGAAGCAGTTCAGAATAGTTTGTCCACTTGTTCAGGACACCTGTAAGTGAAATGATAGTGAGTGGGTTAGCGTAGGTCATGATACAAACCATAAGAATAAAAATTACCATTACTGACTCTGCCAATCACAGTAGTTCAGGTTTTAAAGCTGCAAAAAGCAGGCGCCTTTAGAGGAAATTTTCTTTTCCCCTATGTGTGGGTTCTTATATAATCTGAAACACTTGCAGTAATATATTTGTAGTGGTTTTGGCTTCAAACCACTGGACAAAAAGCCAAAGATTTAATGTTTGTATCTTTGAACAAAAATCTCCTACCTCTTTTTCCAGCATACAAACCCAAAACAGTGACAGACAACTATGCTGGACAGTGACTGTATGTGCGCATGCATAGGATAACAGGAGAAATAGTGAAATTTACTTGACAGCACACATCAGCATCTGCATTTTCTAAGGGCTTACTGACTCACACAGTGAGTAACTCTAAACCTAGCTTTGAATATATTCCTCTAAGATATGAGTTTCTTCATGCTTTAGAAACATCAGGGTTCCCCTCGCCCAGCTAAACAATAACCAGTTATGAATGAGGTGTTCATATACATGTGTGAAAGAAAAAAAAAAGAAGGTTTGCCTGATGTTCAGGTCTGATCGAGGCTGTCTGGGTTTCACAAAGGTTACACAGTGCTTGCCAGGTTACTGGGTTAGAAAGCAACTCATCAAGTGTCTGCTGCCAGAGAGGCTGCAGCAGCTGCAGGATGATTCATGCTGGGGGCCTGGGGGCGGATGGGTTCTCACATCCTGCTGTTCCCAGACCCTCCCTCTCAGACCACCCCAAGGATGTTTCTCCTTGTGCTTCCTTGCCACAGGCTTGACCGAAGCTGAGTGCCCCACTAACGATCTGGAAAGGGCAGAAATATGCTGGCACAGTTTGGGACTGGACATATCCTTAAACTTTCAGACGAAATCATATTCACTTTTATGCTTCAGGGCCAAATGTTTGCGAGGAGTGGGAAGCACTAAAGCAGTTTCCACATCCCTCATATATCCCTGTTGTCTTTTACCTTAATAAACTGATGTGGCTGACACAATGACTCATAAAATGTTTTGAAGTTGCTTTGGAGAATGGACTGCAGCCCTGGGTCCTACGCTGGAAATGAGAAAGTTTCATTGTTAAGGACAACCAGCTCTCATTTGCTTTTCCTGACTCTATTGAAAGCACTCGGGAGACAAATGATGTGCTTCACATGAGCATAGCCATGGATTATTTTCTTCATTTCCTGAATGGAAGGGAAATTTAAACCACATTTGGCTTAGAAGCACAAAACTGTTGGTACATCTGGAAACAAAAATGAAAACCACCTCAAAGAACTCCAAAAAAGTGTGAAGGAAATGAACTTTATCCTATGATGATCAGAAAGGATATCACAGGACATACTGAAGAATTAATGAAACACACTTCAAGGACCAAGGCTGCGTGACAGGAGGCTGGTTATATCCAGGTTTGCTCAGTAAAATATTAAAGGCCATTTCTTCCTACCCATTTACTTTGACTTACTACAGAGCACTTTAGGAAGGGTAGGAGACTAATAGGTACTGAAGAGGCTTTGACTGCAGAGTGCAACAGAGGGTAATAGCATGAAAGTTCTGCAGAGAAAATTTGGTCAGAAAGAGTAAATCAAATAAGGTTGCCCCAGAAACAGGCTTTTCAGTAACGCTGACATCTTTTAAACAACATTTCATAGATCAGCATTTGTTTTAGAAACAGAATTGTTTTAAAAACATAAAAATGGTATATTGCACAATTTTATTTACTTTTACTTTGAAAAGGCTTTCAGTAATGTTAAAATATTGCAATGTTTATACAGATATTTTGAAGGCTGGAATGTGACCACAGCTTTTTTACCAAAAGAGTTTTCTCTCCCAAGTGAACCTCATGGATCATTTCCAAATTTCAACTTTTTCTACCTACTCTCTATTAAGTATTAAAAAAAAGTTAGGTGGAAACTCATTCTCTAACAAGTTCTTACATGTGATTTAGTTGCTGATCTTAAACATGTACTCTGTTGTGTTTTGCAAATACATCCAGACTGTACCCTGTTGCTTATCAACTACTGAGATAGAAACAGGGCCCAGAAAAAGTACCCAGATCAGCAACAAGGCTTACTCATGCTCTTCCAGGTCTAAGGTGACCTTGAAGAGCATCAAGTCATCAAAACATGCAATTGAAACCACTCGAGCACAAAGCTTCATTCTTCAACTAGAGCTGAGCATGGGCAGCTTCCTGACTGCTCAGAAGATGAAAGGACAATTCTGCCTCTCCTTCAGGCATGGTTTTCCCAAGGCTCAGCGGAGATGATCACCAGACCCACCAGGGGATGGTGCATTGCCCATGAAGGCGGAACACTCAACAATTAATATTAGGCTTGCCTGAATAACTTGTCCCAAAACTGTCACTATTGTGAATATTAATCTTTCCTTCTTAATCCCACATTATAATGACTGGTATTTAGTGTTGAAATAGACAGATGATAAATCAAAGCAGTAAGTGTACTGAAATCTCAAAATGTAAAACAGGATTGTTTTTTTTTTTTTAAAAAGAAAACAAATCATCCAGAGCAACACCTGTAGGTTTAAATTTAATGGCTCAGAAACAAGAATAATTTGTAATATCCTTTGAACACACACTAGTTTAAGACTAGAAAGGAAGTGGGTGCTTGCAGGATTGTGGTATGATTTCTTTTTAAATGTATACTTATTTTTTTTGAGAACCACTGAACTAGACACAAATCACTGAATCTCTCAGTCATTCAAACTGGGACAACACTTAATACTCCACTCCAGGCAGCAGATCTCCAGGTTTTTCTAAGTCCTGAGCTGTACTGAAATGCTGAGAGATGCTTTTGCTAGTTTTTGCTAGTTTTTGCTATATCACAGTTTGTTGAGCTACCTCAGGGTTTGTTAGGTTATCTTTTAACTGATGATGGGTGAACTGTGGTAGATTTAGACATTTGAGGAACTCAAAGGAGATCTGAAATGGTTAAGGTGCTTTCTGAGCAACTTTATTGACTGCAAGATATGTAAGGCATCATTCAATAGGGTGAATTCAATGCGGTGGCATTGTTCACAAAAAGAGACACTGTTAAAGATCCATAGAAGCAAAGCCTGTGTTATCACACTTTGGTTATTCTGAATTAAGTTTCAGTAAATTTATAAGATTTTAGTCCTTCATTGGTAATTCAGTGGTATAGGAAAACTGTAGAAGAGAGAAAAAGACATAGAAGATCATTCTAGGAATATTCTTAAATGAAAAACCTAGCAATAAGAGAGATGCACTTTAAAATCAACTAATTAATGTTTGACCTGAACTAGAAACTAATCTTCCTAAAGTTGGAACTTCAGTTCCCCAATGGAATAATTAAACAGATGTTTCTAGCCAGAATGTTTTACATTTTATCACAACATTTTAACAGTTCACTGTGTCTAGGATTGACTCTGACTGTTCCTGATTTTGCCTGAAAGATGAAATTGCTCCGTTTTTTTTTTTTTTTTGGGGGGGGTGGTGGAGGTGTTGTATTTTGTTTGTGTGTTTGGTTTTTTGTTTGGTTCTTTTTTGTTGTTGTTTTTTATTCTTTTCTGGGGGAAAGGTTTTTGGTTTTTAAATAGGCAAAAGTAGAACTGTTTGAAGCCACCCAGGAAGCGTAGGATTTTAGAAGCAGTCCTCCTATCAGCGCAAGGGCAAGTGAGGACAAAAATGCTGTGAAACAGACAGAGTGAAGTTGATCATGGCATTCACTGAATGCACCATACCACAGTACAGGGCCAGAGGGGCAGGCTGGGCGCAGAAGAGCTTCTAGGCCTCCCTTCTCATCAAATGCTCCAGCTGGCAGGTCCTGCTCCTATCTCACAAGTGCTGGTGATGAATATTGTGAGACAGAGCAAAGGACAGGCAGCAAGATGTGGGTCTGGGAGCCAAAGCCTCCTGAGCTGCTTTGATGGTGCAGTACAGGCTTGTCAGTATGTGGACTCAGTGTCCCTTCTGTGCTTCAGTTTCTACTTCTTCCACAGCAACTGGAAGGAACTTCCCAAGTGGAACTCCCAGCCTACTAACAGGGCTTCTTGTTATCGCTTCCTGCTG
>NW_009931962.1:22699-26907 GCF_000696875.1 Nestor notabilis
GCCCTTGCTGATGACATCTTCAAAAGGGAATTCTTTAGAGAACTGCTTTTTTCATTCTCTGCTCCCACTCTCTGTTTTCAGTGTTTCCAACATCAACTAGAAGTTATTATTTCTTCCCTAAATCTGCAAGTTACTCCTGCATTACTCCCACAGTCTCACAGTTTCTATGGCTGCCCAGTGCCCCACAGCTCTCAGCCCTGACCACACAGACCATTCCTTGTGCAGGATGTAAAGCCCACCACAAAGGGCCATGACCTTGGAAAGCAATTGTTTTTGTTTAAGTACCGTCTTTCATAAGTGGGTTAAGAGTCTAGTGGGTAAACTGACCCCGTAGATGCTTTTTAAGATCTTTGAGAAGCCTGTTTATCAGACCTTGAAAGAAATCTCATGGTGGCCTTACAGTAAATCAAATGATCCCTTTCCCTGTGCTCTCATTTGTGCTTTGAATCATTTACAATAATGAGCCTGTTTTCAGAGGCAGAAACAGGTGGTTGGGGTGGTGGATAAATCTCAAAGCTCTTTTATGAATGCAGCTTCACAGGAAATATGGTAAAAATATGGCTATAACTGATCTGCACATGAAAATATGAGATGAAACTAGACGTTGCAACCCAAGCTGGCTTGTAATCAGGTCAGTCTGATAGTGAGCACAGTCTTCATTTGGAAAGGTGCAAAAGGGTACAAAAAGTCGAAAATAGTGACCCAGAATATTGGCTGTGTGGCAACAGCTTCATGCTAATAGACCAGCATGTGGGAACCATAAATCCAAACCTGGAGAGCTCTATCTGCAAAATCAAATTGTCAGGTGATGCTGGCCTCACACCACTGAACAGAACATCTTTCTTCCAGCTGCTGGAGAGCTAAGGAAAAGACAAATCTGGATTGCTTCAGTGGCCCTTGAAGATGTCTGGACATTGACACAAAGCAAATATGCTGCATATCTTCTCTGCTCTTCTTGGGGCTGTGCGCAGCCAGGCAGCAATGCTGCCAAGGGAAGGTGAGCTGAGATTGGAGTCTGCCCAGAATCAATTCCACAAAATGAATTTTTTTCTTCCGTACAAGGTATTTGCAATCATCTGGTGCTATCAGCTCAGGAATGTAAGAATACAAACAACTGGCTGTGTCCCAGCACTATGAGAGAGTTACCTCTAAGAAACTAGTGACAATGAGAATGCTTTATATCTTCTGTGACCCAGAAAAGGCAGTACACCCAGTTCAGTGCTGGGTATCTATATGAGATGCTATATCAGCGAGGTTACTAAGGAAGGACTTCACTCACATCTTTAATAGCTTTAAAAATTAATCTAATTCATGAAGCCTTCACAGAGCTATATTGTGGGCTAGTCCTTGCTTTCCAGCTCTTCCCTGCACTCCTCTTAAAGGCCTTGCCTTTCACACCATAAGGTCTGGGGAAGAAGCAATGCTTGTTTTTGTGCTGGCCTTACTAAGTGCCCTGCTTTTAGCAAAGATGTTGGTGCATAAGCAATGTACCTTTTTGTAGACTCATACTTCTGAGATATTTAAAGTCTGGAGCTACATGACAGAGGTTGTCAACAAGCAAGCCATCAAAAAGGAGTGGTACAGAAGACGAAGAAAATGTTCATAGTGCCTGAAGACTTCTACAAGTTTAATGCATTTTTTTTTAAAGTAGTTTATCCTCAGGAAAAAACAGCAAGAAAACATGAAATAACATAGCATCCATTAAGCACTACTTTCACGCGTGCATGCCATTGTAAGAAAAGGCTGCATAGAAAAGTCAGAGGAATATTTTCTTTTCCAGATTACATTAAGTTGCTGATAAAGAAATTTGAACTTAAATGCTGGATTTGATTTGGCCTAGACAATCATGCAAAGCAGCCCAAACCCTCTAGTAAGTCCCAGCATAGGCTAGCTATTGCATCTCAGGCCTGAGTGTGCAGGATAAGAACATGCCATCTATCTGCAAACTCCCTTCCAAAGCAAGCAGATGGTTGCCACAGACGGAGAACAAATGGGAACTCAGTTCATCTGACCTCCAAGAACAACTGTGGCAAATCTCTTTAATGCTGATGCTGGTGGTATTGCACATATTTGTCCCAAGCAACAAGCAGGACTCTCATTTTGACTGGAGTGTTAGGGCCAGATGTCTCTCTTCAAATATCTCTTGCCAAAATCTCAGCCTACCCCTCAAAAGTGATGCAAAGATGACAGGCAGTGCCCAACTGTCAAAAATGCTGAATCTGCACCAGAGTGGCTGTGGGGTATGGACTGGATCCTGGGAACTGCATGAGCCAAGTGGCACAGTGTTACACAGAGCACAGTCTGGGACACTACATCTCTGCCCCACATGGCAAATGTCACAAAGCCTCCAGTGTTTTGGGACATTTTACAACTGAAGTTACTAAAAGCTTCTGGTTAGTATTTTGCATGTTTTGAAATAAAGTGTTCAGCAGAGCTGAAATTTATTAATTCTGAAAACTAAGCCATCTGGAGCATTAGCAGCTTAATTACAGCACAAAGAGTCATGAATGAACAATGTGAAACACTTTCCATTTTCCATTGCAGGATTCAGAGTGTGTTTGTGCCTTTTTATTCCTTGATATAAAAAAAATAAAAAATGCAAGCAGTCATGTTATGATATTCCTTCAGGTTTGTTTTCTTCTTTTCACAGAGTAAAAAATCCCCAGAAAATCAAAGAACAAATTATTCCACCCAAAAACCAAAACCTAAACCCTAATTATGTAGTGAAAAAATTTGGTCTCTCTTTACAAAGCAGTGATGACAACAATCACCATATATAGATGAGTACAGAAGAAAAATAATAAAAGAAAGATGTCTTGTTTCTCAGTTTCTTATTGCATTTAATGTAATTTTCCCCCACTGGCTTATAAATCACTTGTTTTTTTGTGCTTTCACTCATTCTAACCATTTCTGATCCCAGGGTAAAACCCAACTTGAAACAGTGTGATGAGTTTACTCTGCTTGAAACAAGGAAGCCTTTGTCCCATATGCCCTAGGCAACTTAAAACACAATGCCCCTATCCTCCTTTGCCACGAGACCTTCAGTCAACATTCCCCATGGTTTATGGCAACTGAACCAACAATTAGGCCTGAGACATTCAAACATGACATTTGAAATAGAGGGTGCTTTGACATGTATGAACCCTGTAGTGTGCTTCAGTTGTCTCCTGCAATATAAAGGTACAAAGGTAAATTTAGAGGTTGCTGCTACAACCAATCATTTTTCATGGCTGCTTTTTCACTTTTTTCACTATTGTTATTCTGTGAAAGAGGGTGAAATCTAGAAGGTCCTTTATATAACATGAGTTTTCCTGCATTTTTGAGAGGAGAATTTCACCAAACACTTACAAATGTCTTCCTTATCCCACTGTGACGCCACAGTGCTCACTAAAGCACTCTCCCACAGTGTCCCAGGACATGTTCCAGCCTTGAAGCTGTTCCCTGTTGCACGCTGATAAAGAACAAATGCTGCCTAACAGGTTTGTCCTGAAGAGAAACTGTCTGATACAGCAGATTCCCAGACCCTGCAATGCCTGTTCCACTGAAATCCAGAAACCCCGGTTTCTGGTGTGACTAGTCAGGGGTGTCCAAAGCAGCCCCTGAGATGTTTTGGAATAGGTTTCCCAAGGAAGTTGTGAATGCTCCAACCCTGGAGGCATTCAAGACCAGGTTGGACAGAGCCTTGGGCGACATAGTTTAATGTGTGGTGTCCCTGCTCATGGCAGGGGGGTTGGAACTAGATGATCTTAAGGTCCTTTCCAACCCTAATTATTCTATGATTCTGTGTTCTGTATTTGCCCTACTGCTCAGTGCATAGGGGTACCAGAAGGAGGGATGACTGAATTCAGGTACAACCAGCAAGTTAGAGACAACCACAAAGCAGAATCAAACACCATTTCTGCACATAGGGATCGTTGGGTGTACTTGAAGGTCAAGTAGACCTGGGGGAAATGGGGTGGTGATGCTGTTGTCAGCCTCTCCATGGTAGCTTTTCCGTGGCCATTACTGTCATGTAGCAGTGAGGACTGCCAGTACATGAAACAGCTTTCCTACTGGAAAGGCCACACCTGGATGAATGGTTGCATGTAGATTATCAACAGGATCATTTGGATGGTTACTTTCAGAAACAATAGTTTTCAAAGTGCCAAAAAAGTACGTTATAGAATCATAGAATCATAGGGTGGTTTGGGTTGGAAAGGACCTTAAGA
>NW_009931963.1:0-6055 GCF_000696875.1 Nestor notabilis
CAACACAAACCAGTCTGGGATTCTATGAATTACTTCTGCAGGTCAAACAGAAGGGCTGTGACACTGAACAGCCTGGAGTCTAACAGCAAAGCAGTAGATTTAGCATCACCTGCCACTTCTTCTACCTGCCCACAAAGCAGGATGTCACTTGGATGAATCCCTGATAACCTAAGAAATACTTAATAAAAGTTTTGTGTTAAAATGTACTTCTTTAAATCCACAAACAAAAAAAGGTTTGGGTTTTTTTTTTTAAAGAATTTGTTTATTCTCGAACCTGGGTCATATTTCAATTCACGAGCCATTTTTAAATGTACATCTTTGAATTCAATTTTAAGTGTTTTACACAAAAATATTGGCACACAACAGTCGCACTAAGGTGTGAGAGCCACCTTTTCGGAGGAACTGCTGCAAGTGTTTGCCCAAGGTTGAAAAAACTTTACCTGGAACATGAAAACCTGTAACAAATCTTAAATTAATTGTACAAAACTGTTGTGTGTTACTTGTAGAGGCTCCCCCCTGGAAAAGACCCCACCCCGCCCCCAAAAATGATTACAACTAATATACATCAGTCACAACATAATCCTGGCTCAGCACCCACATCAGACGCTGCTTTAAGTTTTAAACCAATCATCAGATAACGAGGAAAGAAACTTTGTACAAAACCCAAATCTACACGTGCCTGGAAAAGAAACCACGCCAGTAGTTAGCATCAGGGTGAGATAATGGCAGAGGCTGCCACGAAACTTAAATACAAGGGCTGCATAGCATCGCAATAGACTCCCAGAAGCATTAACCCTTTGGCACCAGAAATCCAGGTTTCCTGAACGCGTTCCCCATCGGCACCAACCATCTGAGCTTTGGGCCTGCAAAAACCAAAGGGTTAACCATTGTCTGCCAAGACACTGCACGCAGTTGGCTTTGATATAAAACCTGTGAAAGAGTAAAACAAACCATATGATGAACATGTGATAATGAGAGGATAAAATATCTCTTCATATTGACTATTTAATTTAGAACTTTGGGAAGAACTTGATGTAATGATTACATCAAGGGCAGTTACCAAAGACTTTCTTTTAAATAGCAACTAGGCATGAATACTAGACTGAAGTGGTCATCTGTCCTCTATTCATTATCAGAATAAAGTTCCAATCACTCTCCTTGACAGTTCATATAAGCAAAAAAGGGATTATTCCCATTTTTAACACCTACTGCAGGGTTAGAGATGTCAAAATTGCAAACAGTCACGTTAGGGCCTTGTACCGTTTCCTTTAGGTAGAACTGCAAGTACTTACGAAAACAGGGCAAAGAGTTAGAAAAGACACCAATGCTGCTTCTTACTACAGTGGATTACAGCATTTGCAGCTTGCTTGGACCTTGCTTAGCATACAGACTAGGCAGATTTGAAGTGAAAAAAGTTATGCCAATTAAGTGACAAGATTTCAGCACAGCTTATGCTACAGAAGATATATAAAAACAATTCTTTTTTAACTAGGAAGGAACATAAAGCAAATAAGTTTTACAGTTCAGTAAAGAGGGTTCAGAAAGTAAATGACTCTTTTTGTGACCAGGATGTTTGGTAGACAGTGAACTGAAATCCGGGACCAGAAAAGTACTCTTAAACAACCCTTCGGACTTCAAAAAACCTCTTCAGATAGTAGATTTGTCCCAGTGTCATGGCAACTAGTACAAGAGCTTCAAAGAATGACCAAAGAACCACTCTGCTGTTTGTGTTGTCATTAACTGTTGGGAGAAAAGAAAAGAAACGTAGTAAGTAACGAAGCATTTAAATGTTTAAGTATTTAAAACACATTTTGTCATCAGAACATTGCATATAAACCACAGGTATTTGTATCACGACACTGCAAGTGGCCCAGGAGGACTCTGCAGACTTAGAGATGAGATTTGAGAGCTGAGGGAGGTGTTTTTCTGAAGAGCTTGCTATGCAAGCAGATGTTTTAACCTCAACTTTGGACATCAACTGCAGCATCTTTATTCTGCCCACCTTCAAAGAGGTCCGACAGAAGCTTGTAACTTCCAGACAGAGATATTTGCAGGTTCACAAAGTTGAGGGACCAGTGCTTTAGGATAATGTTGTGCTTCCACATTAAAAATATTTGCCCTTTACTCTCACTGGGCTTCCCCTAACGCACCACTTGGTGCCCTCAGTCCCACTTCACAGCTGTATTTCAGAAGGTGAAGGTTGTGGCTGGAGTTGCCACACTCTACTTGGAAGGAACAGCAGTTCTGCTCTATTTCAATGAAGTATTTAACAAAGATTTTGGCAGAATTAAGCCACACTCACTTCAAGGATGAAGTAATAGTTGAAACAAAGCCTATTCCTGGGAACCAGCATTACCCACATCTGCATGAATGTGCCATTTAAAGAATTAGAGAATTTACACCAACTAAGCAAAGATCATTCTGCACAACAATCTTCATTACAAGAGGGGTGAGCCAGTTTACAGACAATGGCAACACTAACTACATTCAGTACTGTATGGGCAGGGTCTTCAGAACTCGTTCTAAAGGTTTTTTTCCTGGAACAGCTTTCATGGACTTGATTTAAATCACATTCTGTAAACTCACTTGAGAGTGGAGAAAGCACTTAAACCAAAGACATACTTGCTCTATGTATTCTTTCACGAACTTCCATGTACTCTTGTTCATGCTTTACAGCCGTCATGGCCACTGCTAACTCATTAATCATCTCTTCTAGCTTGTTCTGATGAGCTGCAGAATAATTTCAGAAGCATCAGAAAATGTGTTACTGACTTAGGAAAACAGTTTAAGATTCATGAACAGTTAATACTTTGTTCCCTGTGGCAGAGAAATGCAGTCTCTACAGCTGAAACTCCCCATCCTCACAGCAAAGGAACAGTTTAGTTTTCATAGCACCACTTTTCCTCACGTGTCTCTACGGTATTTAATAAAGTGGGGAAACATCTTTCTCCACATCTGACTACAAAACACAAGACACAATTTAGAGTCAGTACAGACCACTTATTCCCAGTATTGGCATACTTTTCCAGAAGAACAGAAGATAAAAACATATAAAATCAATGCCACACAATAGTATCTATTTTGCCAATATTGTCCCATATATTCCAAGCAAATTATCAGAACATCACAGCTTTTCCTAGTTGTTAAGCTTGCAAAAAAATGGAACGACAGAATTTAGCTTAAGATCGTGATGCTGGCAAAACGAGACCACTTTCTGAAGCAACAGATCACATCTTGTGATCTTCCAGTCTAGCTGAAGCACAGCACTGAGCAGAAAGGATGCCAAAGGGGCCTGGCAGAGGGCAGGACTGGCTTCAGGTTCTGGTATGTTGTGAAAGCAGAAGAGGAGGAAAATATCAAATGGATAACAGAAAACTAGCTTGAGACAGCTCAGCAAATGGAAGGATCAGAGATTGAAGATTTAGTGATTTACCAGTCATTCACAGGATGTTTTAAGTACATTCATGCTCACAGAACTGTCCACTTATAAATTTGTAAGTTATACGAGTCATTTCCAAAGTTTTCTAGCACCAAGAGAAGTTCAAGATGTCACTTCACAAACACGCCCTGGGCATCACAAAACCCAGCACATTTCCCACTGAAGGGACATACCTGCCTTTGAAGCTGCCTTATTACATCTTTATTTATAAATTGTTTCAGATCACAATCTGAAAATGAAGCTCTTCAACATAACAAACCTTACAGGGAACAGTCAAAAAGGAGCAGAGAATAACACTCACACAAGTTACAGTTAAAATCTAAACAGTTGTATAAACCACACTTAACTTTGCCAATGTAGTAAATCTCTTATTTTCCTGGCCAAATGGTCATTGCAGTAAGTGCAGTTTATTAGTTAGAGAAGAAATTACACTCACAAGGACTGTTTAAACCCACTCCAAAAATACACTCCAGAGACGTGCCTTAAAAACTGAAAGCTCTCATTCTTTGCAACAGATCTATCCAGACTCAGTAACAGCTATAACTGAGTCTTTAAAAGAATAAATCAAAAGTTAGGGATTTGTTACTTTTCAAGTGATATCAAGCAATGCACACAGTTATTTACTTGCTAAAATAGAAAACGACCCTTTACTGCCTTCCTAGCTAGAGCTGGTGATTGCTAAATGAAACTTTATAACTTGTTACCCACATTGATTTCTTTTACAGCAAATTACAAGTTTGAAGTGTTTCCCCTTGTAACATTAAACTGATAATTCATAACCTAAAAGCAGCTTATTGCTTCCTGAAGTCCTTGATTACTCAACATCCACTTTTGCAATACAAAGCAAACACAGTCTGAAATATCCAGTGTTCTTGGATGTTCAGTGTCTGAGTTTAATTTCACCTAAAACCCCCACCACCTGAAGGCGAACTGTCACAGACAGTTCAAGGACCTGATCCCCAGAGCTGCTAAGTGTATAAACCTCTCGATGGAAGCTTGCAGGTGCTCAGCATTGCTCAGAATCAGACCTTTTATGTAGTTTATTAAGAAGACATTCTCATGCTACAAACCAATGTTACAGAGAAAAAGCAAACGTTAGCTGTTAGTGAATAAACATATGGCAAAGACAAGATGCTAACGAGCTTTCAAAAAGCAGTACACATACCATCCCAGGTATCTCCACCACCTAGAGAAAAGTGTAAGAGATGAACACAAGTACAGGACAAAAGGCTGCAGATAAAACACTCATTTACACAGCTAAGAGAAAAAAATTTATATTAGCACGTTTATCAAAGAGCTCAACTAAGGCAGGTAGGAGTCTATGTGAGCAAACTAGAAACAGGAGAATGAAACTGACGAAAACACTAAAGGAGGAAGGCAGTACTTTCTGCAGATGGCCAAGTGATCCTCTGGTGATTTTTGCATTAAACCACGTAATGAGGTCTAAAAACACCCGAATTTTAGCTGTGCAAGAGAACAGCTAACTAGAGAACCTGAAGAAACAGCAATTCCTACTCAAGTTCAGAAGTCATGCATGTAGGGAATAGCTCCCAAGCCAGAGCTAATCCCTTTCCAGAAGTCTTCCTCACCTTCTGTCTCCATGTCCTGCCCCTTTGGAGCTTCTCCAATATCAATAGTGAACATCACTATCTTGGGAGTCATGGTGGACATTCTGTTGCTAAAGCAAAACTTGTAAGTTCCATCCATGTGGGCAGCAAACGTGTATTTTCCACTGGACTCTCGATCACCTTTATAAATTCCTTTATTATCAGGCCCTGTAATCTGGGGAAAACAAAGTGTCATGTGTTTTATTTAAAATACAGTGGGTTCAAATACACCCTTATAACACTGCATGCACGTGCTGAAGTTACCCAGTCAGAATGACCAACAACATCCGTCATCTGGTTTGGCATTCTTCATACTTTCCCAGTGGTAAAGAAAGTCAGACAAAAGCCTCTCTTATTGTCCAAGACTACTGACCTTCCACAGGCACGATAAGACACATTCAGAACAAGTAAACCACAAGTTATCTACAGCCCTGGCTGTTTGCTAAAGGAACAACTGCAGAGAAAACCTCACTGCTGACGTCTGAAGGAAAAGCCACTCTCCCACACCTCAGTGCTACTTTAGGCACACAGTTGTGCACCGCTGCAGTGACCATTCCAAACGGGCTAACGCATCGAGTACGAGTGCTCAGCGTCACTGTGATCCTGAGGCTTCCACTTCATCAGGCCAAACTCTGCTGCTGAGCTTCCACTGGAGACACTTGAATGGGATTCCACAGCTTCCTCTTCCTGACTCTGCCTCGTGTTAGAGCCATGTGTCATTTTAAACCGTTATACTCACTCCCAGCGACAACCCTCTCACGATGAAGTTATCCCAACCAAACAACTATCTGCTCCTCACCAAGATGAAAGGAATTCTTATTTACTGCTCTCCCGATGCCTCGCTGAGGAAAAGGACTTTACCTACAACTTTCCAGACGGCAATCACCCCGATTAAAGACAACGCCTTCTGATTCAAGGGGAGTCACGCTGCTCCCCGAACAACCGACGCGGTTTTACACACAGTAACCCTGTTCATTCTTCCCGCCAAAGCGTTTAATACGACAAGTCT
>NW_009931964.1:0-279 GCF_000696875.1 Nestor notabilis
CAGGGGGACGAGGAGTTCATCACCCGTTCTGAGTTTCACTGCCCGGGTGGAAAGCCTTGGGTTAGCACCGAGAGCCTTGTCTCCAACTTTGCCGGGGGCGGGAGGGTTGGGTGGTGATACCATTAAACGCCTTCTCGTAGCACAGCAAAAGCAAAGTCCAGCGTTAGGAGGCAGTTTCCAGGACGAGACACTTCTTTTCCCCCTTCTTCTTCTGTAGCCAGATTGGGGATCACTTCTGTCACGGCAGCAAAGGCGGGCAAGGCTGGGGTGCCCACCTGG
>NW_009931964.1:310-6327 GCF_000696875.1 Nestor notabilis
GCCTGAACTGGCCGGGAGGAAAGCTGCGGTGCAGTGGCTTTGCGGTTTGTTTAAGCAACTCGGAGACCCTCCTTCCAACTGAAGGAAATCATGTCACCGGCATCCTCAGCCGGCGATAAAATCAGATTTCCCTTTTCAGGGCTGCCTGGTCCCGCTCTTGGGCTTTTCTCCATTGTGCAAACACACACACACACACATCAGGCAGGGACAGCTAAAAATAGGCTTTGGGTAGCTGCTTGGGAGATTTCAGGCTATCCAAAAGGTCAAGGCTAGGCTGTCTCTGGCCCTGAACTTGGTGAGGTGACGTGAAGCATGGACCCATGCCGCTGCCAGTCTCCCCTTTAGATGGCTGTGCCATGTTTTGCTAACTCGTTGAGTTGGTCCAGGGCCCCTGGTTTTACTTGTAAACCCAGTTTTAAAGAGCAGCCGTGTGAGAGCCATACTTTGCCTGGCTCAGTGTGCTTGCACCCAGGAAAGCAACAGCCCAGCCCTGGAAATACCCAGGGTGAACTAGGTTCACCCCCTTCACTGTTAGGATTTGTAGCCCTCCCAAGTACATTTTTACAAGCCTCATTTTTGTTGTGAATTTGAACATCCCCCCTCACTGCCCTCTGCAGTCCTCCAGCCCCAGAGCTGCTGCCGGAGATGCAGCTGTGATAGAGAAAACAGCTGTATGTGTGTTCCGGTAACATGGAGCTGACACTGAAAGGATCAGGCAAGGGAAACCCGAGATTTTTTGCCTGGAGAGATGAAGACATCGTGGGAGGAAGGCGGCGAAGCTGATTCCCGCGAATGCGTTATCCTATTAAACGGTGACATTTAAATTGGTTGCCGTCATCTGAAAGTCAGCTGAAACTCGGGAGGCTGATGGATTGCAGCCCCTTCACTTGGAAATGCAGAATACTGGCTGAAGCATCCAAACCTGTTCCCTTCTGTGCGCAGGGCTCAGATAAACAAGGAGCACATCTTCTTTTTCTTCATTTCCCCCTCCCCCAGTAAGCGCCAGGATTTGGGTCATGTTTATCATTTCATTGCTGCATTTGTTAGAGTACATCCATGAATGCAGTTTTAATGTTAACCACTGTACTGATTTCCTTTACAAGACTATTTTCAGCTAAACCACTCAATCCTGTACCTGATAACCTCCTGGTAAAATAGCGAGTCTTTGTGGCAAAAGCCACATCATTCTTTGCATCTGCTCGTGAGCCAGCTTTTTATTACGATGGGAGCAAAAGGAGGTGAAGAACTGCATGATGAAAGGAAAAACAAAAGTGCCCAGAACTCTCCCTCACTCTCAAAACACAGAAAAAGAGTAGCAGGACAGAAGCAACTATCAATTGAAGGCTTTGAGTCTGTGCAAATTTGTTACCTATGCAAATTGTCAGAAGTCATTGGGAGGTGCTTTTCCTGTAGCTGTTCTGAAAAATAACTGATGGACATCAAATGCAGCCACAACTTCTCCTTTGCCTGTCAGGGCTGGACTTGTCTGTATGTAGTTTCAAACTTCTATAAAATCCTTTCCTTAACTCACAGCTCACTTGCGAATAGAAAACCTCTTCGTGACTCCACTAAGAGTTGCCATTAGACCCTCCACAATGGAGTTCAATAAAAGTAAGAAAAATGTAAGGCTCATCCTGCATTCTTCTAAGAGAGATTCAGTGGCTTTGTACTCAAAATATATGTAATGTAAGTCTTATTAAGGTCTAGACCTGACTTTCATATTTTATATGAGACTTGAGTTTAACTTTCCCTTGATATGCACAGATGGGTCCTAACGTATTTGCAAAACAATACTTTGACAACCTCCACTGGTTCATACCTTTTCACTCTGAAGTGTACAACACGTTTTTGTAACCTACAGACTACAGGATTTTCTAGGCTACTCCTGAAACAGCTTTGAGCAATGTAATTACTCTCTTTAACAGTGGTATGCATACATTTAGCTATATTTTGGCTTCCCCTTTGGTAAGTAAGGAAGCCAAGAAAGAATTACATGGCTAACTCAATCTACAGAAGGAGTTCAGACAGGCAGATCTGAAACTAATTTGCGCAGTGTGGGGAGCCCAGCTAAAAACTGTAGTTATCGCTAACCACCGAAATTAGGAAAGATCAAGTAAAAACTTAAACATGATGAACACTGTTAACCTGACACAGATACCATTATTCATCCTCTTTTTGAGGTGGAGGGAAAAAAAATCAGTGCCCTCCAGTTTATTGATTCCAAAGTGAGCTAGAGAAAAAGAGGTAAATATGCTTGTTGCAAGAGGAAACAATAGTAGAGCTGGAATAACCTATGTTCCTGGAATCAAATAATGCGTTAGTCTGCATTATAATCTCCAGTACAGCTACAGTGCATGTGTAGTTGGATTCTTTTCTACATTGCATATGCATTTTAGCGACACATATTCTATTATTGGAACTGGATGTGGTCGAGTTAAAACGTTCTCGCAGTGCATATATATACCCAGCACTTCTGGATTCTTCGAATTTAAAGGGCAGATCATCAGCTGATACCAACTGCCATAACACAATTGATGCTAGTGGAGCTGCTTTGTATCAGTTGCTATCTCCCATTAAATGCCAACATTTCTTCACTCTTTTCACCAGTGTTCCCTTGCTTCAGTTAGGAAACTAAAGGTGATTACTAAGAAGCATGGAATTGAGTATATTAAATGAAAGACATAGCGCAGGCAAACACTGTATGTGTTTTCAATGGTTGCATATAGCCCCATATTCTTCGAGAGCCTGGCTTGCAAAAATCTAATGGTACCATTTGTACCACAGTATTCATAGCTGAATATTCACTGAGCTGAAATATGCTATTCAGTATTTCTCATATTGAGTCTGACAGAGATCACCTGGGAAAATTTCAGCTGTGAGATGAAGGGATGCAAGTCAAGTTGGCAGTGCTTACTGAGGTGAAGCTATCGTGGCTATCTACGGCAGCTTTACCTGGGTAAAGGCAGGAGCTGGACCCTGATTATCTAACTATTTTAATAACTCTGGAAAGAAAAAGAAGTGGAAACGGTGAGATCTTTAAAACTTTGTGCATGGCAATATGTAAGTTTGTAGAAACAACTTTATACGCTGAGGTAAATGAATTACTTGGGTACTTTCAAGAACGCTTAACACTTGCTTGGTTCCTCCATCTTGAAGAACTCTGTAATTAGGTGACTGTGGATTTTAAAGCCTGTAATTACACAGATTCCACTATGTACTTCACAGAAACCATATTCTCATTGAACTGTACTTGCAGGACATTTCCTATCATTTGTAGATTTAGGTTATTACTACTAAAATCTTCACATTAGGTAACCTGAAAGAACATTCCTAGTTCTTCTTTCTTTCATTGCGCTCTGAAGTTTATCAAGATACAATGGAAGAGACTTGCTTGGAAGTGAAAGGCTGGTGCATTCTCTCCTCTTAACCCAAGTGGTGTGTTTGGTCAGTCAGAAGAGAGGAAGATCACAACAGGGTAGCCCATGTGAGGACCCATGATGCCCTCTGTGATGTTAAGCTCTAAAAGGGAACAGAAGTGGAAGAATTGTGTTTATTGCCCATTTCACCTACAGATAGTCTTTTACCAGCTTTTATGTATTTGAGATAAATCTAGTGAAGGAAGTTTGAGCTGGCTCTACAGATACCTAAGGAGATCTCTAACTCCTATGCTGGCATTGTAATAGCCACTTGATGTCACAGGAGCTGTTAGATATAAAACCAAAATTAGTAACTTTGTTAGGCAGAAGTTCTTCCCTGTGAGGGTGGTGAGACACTGGTACAGGGTGCCCAGAGAAGCTGTGGCTGCCCCAGCCCTGGCAGTGTTCAAGGCCAGGTTGGACAGGGCTTGGAGCAACCTGGTCTAGTGGAAGGTGCCCTTGCCTGTGGCAGGGGGGTTGTAACTAGATGATCTTTAATGTCCTTTCCAATCTAAACCATTCTACGATTCTACTTTTCCACCTAACAATGATGAAACAATGTATTTACATCCATTGCTAAATGGTCCAATGTTTTCTAGAATTAAAGACAAGTTTTTAAATTAGCTTGCAGTGTAACCACTTGTGAAAGCAGATTGAAAACAAACCAGATTATTGTCTTGCTCTGGAAAATACTGGTGCTGTGCATTTATGATTCCAAAACTTCAGTGGAAGGCTGTATTTGGAAATACACTTTAATCACCTACTGTTTTTAGGATTGAGGTCTAAATATATGGGAAACAAGCAACCAGATGATATCTAATTAAAAAAAAAACGAATCCCAAACCCAAAGCCCCAAAGGTACAAGTTTGGGAGTCAATCAGTGGAGTCAACTTCACTATCTCCCTGAATTCAAACATCCTAATCCCAATTTATAGACTTCAGTAATACACTGTCTTCATGTGCCTTTACCTCGCGCTCTCTCATCTCTCCTTTTCAGCTGAATTTGGAAAGATATTCTTGATGGGTAAAATGTCTACTTGCAACCAGTTTTGCATGTAGCTTCACCCAGGATCCTAGTCCTGTGATACAAACACATAGCAGTCGCATGCACCGGTATTTGGAATACTTCTTTTAGTATGGGAACAAATCTAACAGTAACTAGTGTTGTTCAGCTAGTGCTGTTTAATTCAGTTGAATTAAATGGAGTTACTCAGTCTTACTGGTGTTCTGTTAGCACTAAGTGTTCTTCAAATCACAGTCATGGTTACATGTAATACATGTTAGCATGAATTAGAAAACTCTGTCATCTTGTCCTCTTGCAACGTTCAATTGTCATTTACCTTCAAAAGACTCAAGGAATTGCAGTGAGACGTCTCCTGGTATAATTTTCTGTTCCTGAAATTAAGGTGGAGGAGGAAGGGAGGGTGGAAAGAACAAGTATCTGTAAACATTGCTTTTAACCTGTCTTTCTTCCCAGCTGTGCCCTAGATTAATTCACTGAGAACAGTACACACTTGTGCTTGCCCAAGTTTGATCCCATGTTTTTGAAAAGGAGAACTCCCTCTCAGGTGAAGAGTGAGACAAGACAAGAATCACCTTTTAATTTCACAAATACTCTGTAAGGAGAATGGACAATATGAGAACTTCGTCTGTTTTGGTATGTGGTACTGATGGTAGGATTTAGGCTCTATTGTTATTCTAATAGGGAATAGGTAATATGATCAAAATTCATTTAAAATATAATTTATTACAAATTTTATTTTTTAATGTCATTTTTGACATGCTTTAAAATATAATGTAGTAGTTAAGTGATTCTGTGTGGCGGATGGTAGCAGAATCACAGTTGAAGTACCTGGTGCAGTAACACAGTACTAAGCCACAAGACCTGCATGGCTTCATGGAGATATTTAAATTTCCCTACTGCGAATAGAAGTGTCAATAAAAAAGATGGGATATGGTTTATATGAAATTCAGGTGGTGGCAAGGTGTCTGCCGTGTAGGATAGGTTGAACACCACCGGTTTGTTTTTGTTTCTCATCAATTGCCTTGTACTTAGGTACTGCAGCATTCTATTAGCATATTAAGAGATGTCAGTTCCCTTTCTAGAAATATACATAGAATTGTGGGGATATGGAAGCCACAAGTATTGATTGCTTTCTTATGTTTAATCCGGTCCATGCAGCTAGGAGCTGTGTGTTTTATTTAGTATTGCTGTGATTTAAATGCTTATTTTGAACACTGACTACATACAAACCACAATCATTTCAAAGTCCCACAATTCAGAACATGTGGTGACATTTCGAGATCGTGCGAGCTGCCAGATCTGAAATTAAAAGGAAAAACTGACCCTTTCTTTTCCCAAAAGAAAAGGCTCCTCTTTTATAAAGACAAAAAAAGAACGGAGTAAAGAGAAAATTTAAACTAATAGGAGAAAATAACTGGAAAGCAATGCGTGCATTTGCCAAAACTGCCCACTGCTTTGACGCTGAAGGATACGACAGGATGGACCGGTCGGAGGCACAGATAAGGGGGAGCCCACCGCGTTAGATGCCGTCCACCCAGTCCCCAAAAGCTGTGCTGTGCTCCCACGGGAGAGCAGCA
>NW_009931965.1:0-1469 GCF_000696875.1 Nestor notabilis
AAGGTGGTGGAGGGTTTAGACCCGAAGGGGGCGGGGCTTCACCTCACCGTCTGTGTTGATTGGCTTAGCCCCATCAGGTGGGGCCCGAGCGAGCCCTCCCATTGGCTGGGCGTAGGTGGCCAGGAGGAGGCGGTAGCCTGGATTGGCGAAGGGAGCTGTGGGGGGAGGGTTAGGAGAGGGGCGGGGTCTGGAGGCCCCAAATACATCTATAGATCCATTGATCATCCATCCATCATCCATCCATCATCCATCCTCCATCCATCCTCCATCCATCATCTATCCATCATCCATCCATCATCCATCATCCATCATCTATCATCTATCCATCATCCATCCATCATCCATCATCCATCATCCATCATCTATCCATCATCCATCCATCATCCCTCATCCATCATCCATCATCTATCCATCATCCATCATCTATCCATCATCCATCCATCATCCATCATCCATCATCTATCCATCATCCATCCATCATCCATCATCCATCCATCCATCATCCATCCATCATCCATCATCCATCCATGATCCATCATCCACCATCCACCATCCACCATCCCCTCACCATGTCCTGGAGGTGCCGGTGGCCCCGGTGGCCGCGTTGGCTCCTGGTACTCGCCCTCCTCTGGTGGGATCCTCTCGTAGCGGGGGGGTCCTCGCGCCGCTGCTGTCACGTTGTTGATGACGATGGTGTCACCAGGCACCGAGAGCTGCACCCGCAGTTCATCCTCTGATGGTTGGGCCTATGGGAGACCTTCAGGTAGACCCAGGCCACACCCCGCCAGTTCCTCCCAATCCCTCCCAGGACTCACCTTCCCCAGGATCTTCTTCCAATACTGCCTCCAGAGGATGAGGAAGATGACGCCCAAGAGGAGCATGATGATGGCCACCAAGCAGCCAATCAGGATGGACGTGTGGCTGTGGTCGGCTTTGGCGACTGGCTGCCCTCGATTGGGGTCCATGGGGGCTGCCATAGGGGTGGAGGTGGGCAGAGTGTCCATCCATGGTGCCATCATGGACGAGCCCGATCAAGGGTGTCCATCCATGGTGCCACCATGGACCAGCCCCATCAGGGGTGTCCATCCATGGTGCCACCATGAACCAGCCCCATCAAGGGTGTCCATCCATGGTGCCACCATGGACCAGCCTCATCAAGGGTGTCCATCCATGGTGCCACCATGGACCAGCCCCATCAAGCCCTGCCTTACCTGGTGTTGTGATGTTGGTGGCCATGTCCCCATGCCATTGGTCGTCATGGATGGCCAAGACCCCCACTGAAGGGTCAGAGGGGGTGGCTGGAGGCCACCCACTGGAGCCCACGATCTCCTCCACCACATCTATGGGGTAAGCCCCACGGAGCAGCCAATGAGGGTGGGACAGTGGCCAACCCAGTCAAAGAGCCTTCCCATTTGCCAACAGGCCAAGAAGGGGCCCATGGGGTGGTTGATCACCCCATCACCCAACCA